>NC_056736.1:232006477-232098977 GCF_019279795.1 Protopterus annectens
AAACAGATGTTTGGTGCCAAAGCCATGGGCTCAAGCTCAATGCCAAGAAATGTATAGTTATTCCCTTTGGGAAAAAAAATGTACCCGTGAATTACCACATAGGTGGTAGTACAGTAAGCACCAAAAGTGTGATAAGAGACTTAGGGACACAGGTGGACAGTGGTCTCACCTTCGATAACCACATTGCCACAACAGTCAGGAAATCCTTCTATGTGGCACACCTCATCACTAAAGGCTTTTCATCCAGAAAAAAAGGAGGTCATTGTCCCACTGTACTCATCCCTCATTAGACCTATTATAGAATACAATGCCCCATTTGCTATGTACCAATCAAGACATTTGCAACAACTAGAAAGGCCGCAGAAATACCTCACTAAAGAAATCACAGGCCTAAAGCAGATGCCCTATACTGACCGTTTAAAAAAAACTCCACCTATACTCTGTCACATATCTTCTACTCAGAGGCGATCTCTGCTTAACATACAAGGCCATGTCAAACCCAGAGCTGTTGAACATGCTCCACTTAATGAAATCCCAATCCCTCAGAGACACACGCTACAGGGATATAAACCTTGTCATTACAATGAACAAAACATGCTGGAGGGATAGGTTCCTGACCCAGAGACTCCCAGAATCTGGAATAGACTGCCCATACATGTCAAGCAGAGTGCCTCTTTGGCCCTCTTCAAAAGGAACCTTGATGACTGGATGGGAGATAAGAAATTCACCCCGCGGATCATGTCAGTCACCCTGCTAGACAGGGGTCCAGGGAAGTAAATACTGTGGGAAGAAATATGCAGGGAATTGTTATGGCTAGGCTTGTATAGGCCCTAGGGCCGATAGCCTAGTACCAAACTATGAATCTATGAACCTATGGATAAAGTATAAAATAAAGGGGGAACAAAGGCTCAAAATAGGAACAGATTTTAATTATTGCCCTTATAAAATTACAGCACTTACTTAAAGAAAAGGAATTGTGTTAGCATGAATTTTCTGAAGGAAATAAAAGTCTGAAACTCAAATGTATGTAATTATTTCCACAGTAAAAACCAAACGGTGCTGGCAAGAGTTACCTCCAACGACAATGAAATTAGCAATAAAAAACAATGCAGGAGGTAGCAGCCATGGCTATGTAGAATAACAGCTTTATTAGTAAAAGAGGTGATCCCTTTTGTGGCACCAGCCACTTCATCAGACAATCAAAGAACAGTGAAACACAGCATTTATACCAAGCTTATCATTGCCATCAACTACCCAATTAATCCTTAAAACCATATAACTGGTATAAAAAGTTTTATACCGAGTGTGAAAAATTTGAAAAGCTTAAAATTAAAAACAGATTGACAATAAGATACAACAGTCATTAGTGGGTCTATCTGAGGCAAGGGAATGAACAGGTAAGCCATATTTTTCAGATATGGATATAATCATAGATGGAGGAACTGTTAGTCAGAAACCTATGAGAGTACAAGTATCCTACTCGAGTAACATTAGATCTCTACATGAAGTATATTAAAAAAAACTGAAATATACTACGTGCTGATGATGATGATGTAAAATGGCTCGTAGGTGAGACCCCGAGATTTGCTTTTAAGAATAAAAAATCTATAAAAAGATTATTATGTGGACCACAACCCATGGAAACAAGAAGAGAAAATGCAGTCAGATATGGAACCTTCCCCTGTAATAAATGTAGTTACTGCACCTTCGTTAACACTGGAAGTAGATTTCTACATTCAGATCTAAAAAAGGAGTTTACCTTCAGAATATTGGCTAACTGTGACAGTATGAATATTATATACTTGGCACACTGCACAGTCTGTCCTGCCTTGGAATGGCAACGCGAAGGTTGAGAGACCGGATGAGGGAGCGTATATATGATACAACCAGAGGAATAGAGACAAATGCCTTAGCCAGGCATGTGAGGGACCATGATGAGACACACACATTTTTATTTTTAGCAATAGATAAAGTCTATACCGACAATAGAGGTGGAGATGTTAGGAATAGAGTAGAAACTAGGGAACTAGAATGAATTATAAGGCTACGTGCTTACATTGGGGTAGGCCTGAATGACAAAATTAATATTAAACCAATTCTTCTAAATAGAGATTTAAAGAAATAGTAGGTAGTACCCCCTCCCTCCTCGACCTTTTATACTTTTTATACTTTTATATTGTATGCATTAAGTTGTATGATGTGATATGCTGTTTCTATTGTCAATCTGTTTTTAATTTTAAGCTTTTAACATTTTTCACACTCTGTATAAAACTTTTTATACTAGGTATATGGTTTTAAGGATTAATTGGGTAGTTGATGGCAATGATAAGCTTGGTATAAATGCTTTGTTTTACTGTTATTTGATTGTCTGATGAAGTGGCTGGTGCCACAAAAGTGCTCACCTCTTTTACTAATAAAGCTGTTATTCTACATAGCCGTGGCTGCTACCTCCTGCTTTGTTTTTTACTGTATGTCATTATTTAATAACTTCTCTCTCTAATTACTGGCAACCAGCCAAACATTTTAGGAGAAAGATACCAAAAAATAAATACCTGGATATTTTTTAAAGAGTTATATTTTCCATGTGAAAAGCTTCCTCCAACACCATTAGCATATACTATAGCAAGTTTGAAACCTTAGGAGGAGGAACTATTTTACATCAAACATATATAAAATAATATAATAATACAAAACTAAATACGTAAAATACAACAATTTTACAGAGAGCCCATTTTCTAAGTGCAATAATGCACTCCAGGGTCCATGTTATTGTGGAAATAATAGCCTTCTAGGTGTGTATGTGTCAGGCCTCAGTCCTCAGTGGGGGGGGGGGGTTATTTCCTCAAAAAGACACACCTTGTTGGACATTATTGCTTGCTTGTTAAATGCAGCAGTTCACAAATTCTCCCTTTAGGTCATTGTCTTTAAGTATTTTGTTTGGTCGTTGCCGTGTAGCAAATATAAATTCACATATGCATCGCTGAAACACTCTTATATCAATTGTAATTGCACAGAGTCAAAGATAGCTTTGATACCTAAAATGTATTTATTTTATTTATTTATTTATTTTATATTTTCTAACCGGGAAAGTCCGACTTGGAATGAGCCAATTTTCAGTGGAGGCCCGTTTAGAAACACTCCAGATTCATGTCTTTGTAACGTGGGAGGAAACCGGAGCATCCGGTGGAAACCCACATGAATGCAGGGAGGACATGCAGACTCCACACAGAAGGCACCCCAGCCGAGAATCAAACCGGAGAACCTCTTGCTGTGAGGAGACAATGCTACCACTGCATAAATGAAAAAAAAAATATTTGAAGTAAAATTAAAGAATCCCGTGCTGTCATTATTCAGGCTGTTTATGAATAATGCCAAACTTAATTAATACTGTTCTGCAACATAAACATGTCATCAATAATGCTTTAGCACAATACAATGTTTAACCACAATATATGTTTTATTAGCATGTTTACTCCCAATTAGATAGTGCATGATTTTCAAAAGAATGGGTGTTAATGGCGCCAATAAAAAGGGTAGTTATCCAAAAGACATTAGAGACAATACTGCATTTGATTCCTGATAGTAATGTATTTTGGGTAATCTGTTTGGTACACTGTATCAAAGTAAACCTGTATAGCACTATTTTGTGATACCAAGTACTGTTCTATCGTACTCATATAGGGGAGTAGTATATAAAACACCACATAGATGCTGTCTGTTTTATAATTTTTATTTCCTTTCCTGCATTTGCAAACTAGGCAGTGTAAGGAAAACTACACTCTACACAGCATATTACTGCGTGTTGTGGAATGATAAATATTTTTTGTTGGCATGATATATTTTGCTTTGTGCATTACATTGAAGGGGAAGTGAGACACATATGTTTGATGAATGAAATGAATCTGGAAAGCAAGATTTAGCAAAGTAGGATTATGTAAGTATAAAATACACAAATGCTGTTAATAAGGAAAAACATGGTTGTAACTTTGTTTTCAGGTTCACACTAAGAGACTAAATTCTGCAATATTAATGGTAAATATACTACATTAAAATTCACTACTATGGTCAACTATATATTTTTGTAGTGCATATATATATTGTAAGAGCTATTTGATATGTTAATCATTTGCCTATAACCTACCAGAGAAGATTTAACTAAGACAGCATGTTGGACTGGCACATGCAAGGAAGGCAATCCAAATTAAAAAGTTAAAGATGACCACCTAAGTGATGAAGGTGGTATTGAAACGTACCACATTAACCAGGATTCTGAAGAAAATCCATGTGTTTTAACAATCATAACAATTACCAAAAGGTACTGGATATACTTTATCATTATCATCTTATCAGAAGAGAGAAAAATTGGGCAGGCATCTTTTGTAGAGTGTATGGTTCACTTTTTAGAAAAAGCAGTAATATTTAGATGTCAGATAAATTCTCTCTATCTGCCTCTCTCTCTCTGTATATATATATATATATATATATATATATATATATATATATATATTTGTGTGTGTGTGTGTGTGTGTGTGTGTGTGTGTGTGTGTGTGTGTGTGTGAAGAATAAAATAACTTGTGGTATGCAGCCACATATCAATGATAGTTTGGCTACAGTCTCTGCACTGCTTTCTTTCATTGAATAAGTAGCATGTGTACATCAGCACTAGTGGTTTGTTGTCAACTCCCTTCATGTTATATCCCTACCACCATTGCTTGAATTTGGGTCATATCAGAATTTCCATTACCATGCAGCAGGAATTATGTCCTGCTATAGCTGATGAGGACTGCTGCAAAGTGAGGCTGGTAATGGATAGCTTGGCGTAGTAGACACTTGTCAGATCAACCAAGTCAGAGCTGATGTGGCCACTGCAGGAGTCACACTTTTTAAAACTGTACTTTTTTTTAAATAATGTGGATGCCCTGGAATGTAGGTTTGTTTGCTCCTCTTGTAGCTTTGCCTGTGTCCATAGCTGATGTGGCATAGTGAAGAGTATTGCTGTGTATACATGCAAAAAGTGCAGCAGGTACTGTTGCTAATTTTTTTTTTTTTTTTTTTTTTTGGTCTTGATTATTGTGACACCCCATGCACTGGCCCAGAAATCAAGGAGCTGCAATCCTCACTACTAACACCAGTGAAGGGTGTCCAAATAGGGAAAGGATAATAAATACACACACAGTAAAGTGCAATTTCCCTTAAGAGCACACAGAGATCACAGTCAGTCTTGTCTGGTTTCTCCCTTTCTTTCCAGGTCCACAATAAGACTCCCCACTGCCACCAGTATAGGGTCCAGATCTCAGCCTAGTGGGCAAGCTAAAATCTCCAGCACCCTCTCTGTCCAGCCAGTGCTTCATGTCCCTGCCCAAGTAGCTGACACACACACACACACACTTTGAGATAAGAGTTTATACAACCACACAGACACTCCTGGGGAAGGCTGGCACAGGTTCTCCAGCTGTGCCCCTTTTACCCAGACTATATGGTAGAAATCACTGCCACCACCCAGCTAATATTTATCAGCTACTCAAAGGCCCTTATGAAGGATGTCCAATTATTACTTTGCAATATTATTATCCAAATGGTAAGTGTAACCTAACAGTCAAGACGTATTTGGAGTGACTTGGTACAGTATCACTATATACATGCAATGTACTCTTAGAGCTTTAATTATCTCGACACAAAAGAGCCATAGTTGAAAGGTTTACAAATATTTAATAATAAATAGTAAAAACACAAGACAACACTTCTTACTACATAGTGTTAGTCAGGAGTTTGGAGATCACAGAGAAATACTTAAAATAATAGAGTAGCAAAAGTTCTGACATCACAGAAAAACAAACTAGTCTAATCTTCCTATTTCCCAGCTATATCTAAGAGAAAACACTAAAGTCTAAGATCCTACTTACATGTAGATACAGGCAGTGCTAGTGATGTTGGATGTTCTCAAGACAAATGCTCTAATGCTTTCATTCTTTCTGTCTTTAAATTGATAACACAGTACCACTGTACTCAGAGATTAATAGCCCTTGATCTTGCAGCTAGTCAGGAAGCCAGAACAACAAAAGAATTTATACATGCAAATCCTAGCAATTAACTCTGGTCTCAAGACAATAGCTAGAATTCCTTTATCCAGACATATCAGCTCCAAGTTTTGGCATAAAATAATTGATTTATTAGCTTTGTTATAGCAGAGTGCACTGTCGTTACATTTTTGCAGTTGCACATTTAACACAATTTTTTTCCATTTAAGAGAACAAGCCTGTCGCTTATATTAACATTTACAAATGAGAGAATTATATACAAAATTCTATCTGGCTACGCTGTCAGCCTTCACCTATCTTCACAATTATTATACCATAGAATTTTGTGATTCTACACCTGGATATGTGATGGTGTCATGGCCAGATTATGCCAAAGGCAAGTGTGTATGTTCCAGTGTGTCCTTATAAGTCTGTGTTTGCATCTAAAATTAAATTTTAACACTGTCTTTGCCACTGTTATAAACTACCTTAAGCAGTAGATACAAGTCCTGTTCTACCTATCTTATCTTATATGGATCTGTTTCCCAAACCCTAAACATTTCCTTAGAAATCAATGCACAGAAATGTTCCAGCAGTGTCCCTATGTATATATTGCAATCTATACTGACAAAATTTAATGTGAATCTTATATGTAAGGGCAAAACGGATACTGTCATCAGAATGTATACAGGCATACTATGCACAAGCCTATAATTACAAGGCGTTTGCATGTTGATCAGCAAAAGATAAACATGTGGGCCCAGTCATATTGTTACCATGCTGACAGCCACCTCACCTAGAACACCATGCTCTGTAAGCAGGAGTATAGAAGCTGTACACTGAAAAGGGAAACATACCAATATGCTAGATATTTCTCCTGAGACAATAATACATTGAGTGCATGAGGAGTACAATTGAGATAATAAAGATGGTTGTTTAGAAGAGCAGCTCAAGCCCTGGTCTTGGAGAGCAGTAGAGTAGTGGGGTAACACAAATTCAGTTCTGAAGTGAACCAATCTGTGTGTGAACAGCTAGAGCAAGCTGTAGATGAGTTTGCAGCAGAGAAGTGGAGTATTATGGGTAAATGAGTGCGTAACAGTGAGTAGCCATGTAAGAGATAAGTGTAAAGGTACGTGCATGTATAATGAGACACCTAGTAGAAAGAGGCATTCTGAGAAGTATATTTCAAATGAATAGCTTAAATTGCAAACAAATTAAATATTTTAAACATAACAAAGAGAAGCCTGAAGTGCAGGAAGGAAGAATAATATTTTCTGGAAACTTAGATTTACCAGAAACAGATTGGAATAATATTGACTCAACAACATTAGTTAGGAAATTATTCATTACATATGTTCAGGAACAACAATTACTTCAGATTGTAAAAAAAAACTACCAGGGAATGGAACATACTAAACATTGTTTGTGTTTCTAAAGAAATTACTGTTACTTCAAGTCAAGTTTACTACCGTTAATGTGCAGTGATCATGATATTATAATGGGTAATTTGTTTCTAGATAATCCTGCCAAACTGAAACCTAAACCAATGCACAGAAGATTAATTATAGACTATATGGAAGCAAAACAGTCACTATATAAATCTAACTGGAGTGAGTTGTTCAGTGGAAAAACTGCAAATGGAATTTGAAAAGTTGTGAAAGAGAAATTGTTAGAGTGCAAAAACAAAACAAAAAAAATGTTTAACATCAGGATCTAGGTATACAACATCAGTGGGATATTTTTCCATAAGAATAAGATACTTGATTAAGGTAAGAGACAAAAAACTATAAGAAATGGAAGAGAGGTCAAACTACAACTTTGAAAACTGAAATTAACAGGCTAGACAAACAAATTAAGCATAGTGTGAGAAAAGATCAAGAAAAAATAAAGAAAATGTATATAAAGATATTGAGCATAATAGGAAACCTTTTTATAGATACATAATATGTGGAAGGAGTAAAGACATATAAATTGATAAACTGTGTGGAGATTCTAAAATGTATTCTCAAACACAACAGATTATAGATATTTACAAAACTGTATCCATAACAATTTGCTCCACAAAGGGTGTGATAATTGTTCTAGTGACATCCAGGTAACAGCAGAAACTGGAATCAAATTAAATTATATTGAAAAAGAACTGCACAAACTGGATCCAAGCAAAGCAAAGGGAGGAGACAGAGTTAGTAATAATGACCTGAGAACACTTCAGCAAGAACTTACAGTACCATTATATTTATTATTTACTAGGTCACATAAATATGGGGACATTCCTCAAGATTGGAGACATACACTTATAAAACCTGTCTTTAAGGGAAAGGGAAATAGGACAAACCCAGATTCATACAGACCCTTAAGTCTACTTTTATGTTGTGGAAAAATAATGGAGAAGGTAATATTGGATAAGTTATTTTGTCAGATAGTGTGGGACTTGAAACCATATATCAGCATGCATATGTTGAAAATAGATCTATTGCCACCAGTAGCATGATGTTCTACAACAATATATTAACTGCTACGAATGAAAAATTGTGCTGTGAAGTAATTTTTATAGATTTAACTTCAGCATTTGACAGTCTCATACACAAAACACTGATCAATAAGTTAGAACAACTAGGTATCGATGTACTCTTCAGAAGATGGATAGCTGCATGGCTTACAGATAGGACATGGCAAGTATCATACAGCAATTGGACAGGTAAAATTCTTAGTTACTATCAGGGTGTCTCACAGAGCTCTTTCCTAGGCCCTTGCTTATTCAGATTGTATCTTTTACACTTAACTTTTTCATCTGAAATGTTCGATAGTCTATATGCAGATGACCTGAAATTGGGTAAATTGATTAAATGTGTTATGGATAAGGCATGCCTGCAAAAGAACTTAACTAAATTGAGCATTTGTGCACATGAAAATAATATGCTGGTAAATACATCAAAAATTAAGCATAGGAGATTTGGAAAACATAAACTTAAAGGTGAATATTTAATACAGCACACAATGATTGAAATTGTAGATTCATTTAAGGGCATGGGTATATAGGTAGATCCAGTTTTGAGTTTTTCTAATCATATTAACCAATTGGCTAATGATAGTTACAGAACTATAGGTTGTATTAAAAGATTTATAAAGTCTAGGAAATCAAAAATAATGAAGACATTGTTAGTTACATTAGACCCAAACTTGGGTATGGAGTAACAATATGGAAACCTTGTAAGAAAACAAGCATGAGTAAACTGGAAAGAGTACAGAGGAAACATACCAAGGGCATCCAGCCATCCTCAACCCCTTTTCCCATTTTGTACAAGGGGTTGGGGTGTCAGTTTAGCAGTGACAATCATCTCAAGCAAAGTTTATACCACTGGGTGGCTAGCTGTAACATGATAGTTCATTCATACCGCTCACTCACACCTACAGACAATTTAAAGAGGCTCATCCACCTACTGCATGTCTTTTTGAATGTTGGAGGAAACCAGAGCACCTGGAAGAAACCCACATGACTGGAGGGAGGACATGCAGACTCTGCCCAGAAGGTACCTCAACAAAGAATCGAACCAGAGTACCTCTTGCTGTGAAGCAACTACTTTAACTCCTACACCACTGTGGCCACCCCTATCAAAGGCATCCATAAATGTGAAAATTGAATTTATTAGGAAAGAGTAAAATATCTAAACTTGTATAGTGTATCTTATAGATATCTAAAAGGAGATTGTATTCAGTTATATAGGGGATTTAGAGACAGTTGTCTCTTGGAATGTTTGGGGTAAACAAAAAGTATTAAAGAATCATCAGACATCCTATGGAGATGATTCTATAGGAATGAGAAGTGTACTAATTGGTTCATGGAGAGCAGCTTATGCATTGAACAGTCTACCAAATTACATTAAAGCAAATACTAGTTTAGATATTTTTAAGGACAGCCTGGACACATATTATGGGAACAGGTATTTTGGTATATTGGTAGGCACTAATGCCCATGCTTGAAATATTTGTATGTATGTATGCTTGTATGTAAGCAGGGTCACAGGTTTTCAACTTTTATTTGGCCAAAAATAGTTGACAGGAAAAGACAACAGGCAAAGGCAGGAAAGGATCTAGCAGCATGGAAAGGGATGTGTAGAAGAAGCGACACTGTATGTGAGTCCCAGGAAACCCAGATATTGAAATGATGCAAAAAGGCCCTGATTAGATGTGAAGACAAAAGTAAAAATAATATTCTTTGTTGCTTTATGAAAGAGTGGGGAAGAAAGATGGACAACATGGGAAACCAAGAAAATAGTAGCAATGCTATTTTAAAGGAATTGCTCACGGCTACAGCCAGTGTTGGAAACAATATAGGCCATAGTAGTGTATGTTAAAGTAGAAATAGAAATAGAAATATTCAAACAAGAAATGAAAGGGGAGAAATTCAGGGTATAGATTGAGATACATGAATAAGAACTGTTGGAAATCAAATCTAGGTTAGTAATGCTTAATACAGATGATTTGGAGAACAGATCTTTAAAGGACAATTTTTGTGTAATAGGAATAAAAAAATGAGTTGAGGAACGCACATAAGCAAACTCATATGGTAATGGGTCACTGAACCGAGGAAGGAGAGTGGAGGACTTAATGCACAGTAATTATAACACATATGGTGGGAAAGTCAAATGAAGGCCCTGATTCAAGCAACAGGCATATAATTGCTAAAATGCATTGTCACCATTCAAAAGAGTGCTATTAAGGTGAGCAGCGAGGGTAAGGGGTCTGATGATTAGGCACACTAATGTGAAATTGATGGGACATTTCTTCACACTAGTACGGAAGAGGGTGGAGAAGACAAGATTTGTGACAGCTAACTCAGGAGGGGTGGTTTGCTTAATTGGTATATTCATATATCATAAATACTGGGCAGCACAGTGGTGCAGCAGTTAATGTTGTTGCCTCACAGCAAGAGGTTTCTGGTTCAATTCTCAACTGGGGCGCCTTGTGTGTGAAGTCTGCATATCCTCCCTGCACTCGTGTGGGTTTCTTCTGTGTAATACAGTTTCCTCTGATATTCCAAAGACGTTCTGGAGGGTTTCTCCCTGGGCCTCTGATGAAAATAGGTTCTATTCTAGTTGAACTTTCCTGGTCAACAAATGTTAAATAAATTAAAAGGTGGAAGAGGACTCAATGTTGCCACAGCTAAGAATACATCATTGCATTTTATTTCGAAACAATGAGAGGTGCTAATAAATAATGGGAATAGGTAGTTCAGATTACAGGAGGAAGGGAAGTGTCAAAGAAGAAAGATTGAGGAGGGTGAGAGAGGATATAGAAAGAGAGAGAGGCTGAAAAGGAAATGGAGGAGTGCAGATGTACATGATTCAACAACATTAGAAGGTATACAAGAAAGAAACAGATGGGAAGACAACAGTCCATTTGGTAGGCAGTGGTAAAAGACTGAGTAAACATGGCGGTCACGAGGACTAGACTATGTTATGTGTTATAGGCAAAATGATAATAATATGTAAGAAAAGTTTATTAGAGCTGGCCCAGCCATACAAAGTTTTGATATGTAGGTAAATATTATAGGATTAAGAGGAATAGGGTTAAAACATGGCAGTTAGTTGGGGCTGAGACCAATACAGCATTTAAATCATTATGGAACATATGGGCTGGCATACTAGGAACAGAAAGAGAGAGAGAGAGAGACAGAGAGACAGAGAGAGAGAAAAGCTAGTAAGTAAGAGACAGGAAAGAACTGTGATGCATTTTTTCCAGGGTGGATGACTGGAAGTGTCTTTGACCTGTTTTGACTAGGGTGAGTGGGAGCATTTGTATGCCAAATCTGCATGCCTAAAGACCCACTGAGTACAGTTCCTGAAAAAAGTAGGTCCCAGGAGGGAGGTACTTTAGAGGGGAGAGAATTTGGAATGTGGTGATAGCAAATAACATAATAAATAGAGGATGAGATTTAAGTGGAATCAGGAGGGAAAAACTATATAAACTTTACACTCAGGAAATGAAGCTGTCAGGAAGAGAAGTAGGGAAGATGGAAAAGGAAAGTAAACAGATGAGATATGGGTCAATAATGTTCTTGGAGGGGAAAGAAGAAAAGAAAGGAAAATAGTGAGACACAGAAAAAGTTAATAGTGGAAATACTGGATGACAGGGACAAGTAGCAGATGGGTAGCATGCAAAGGTACTTTGAAGGATAGCATACTAGTCATAGGATTCCATTATGACTAAAATGGTGATGAAGAAGAAGGTATGTAGACAAAACAAGATCTGTGAGATGTAAAGCAGACAGTTTGTTTTGGGCAGGGATGTTAAGTTAGTATTAGAACCCATTAGAACCATGTTTGGAAAGCTTATATGGAATGTCATAAGTAATACAATGTGTTAGAAAAATGCAGAAGATTCTTTTAGTAGAGTAGATGCGATGGATGCATGGAGAGAAAAGTGAGGTGGTGTGAGGCAATTCACATGAAGTATGTAGGATGGTACAGGTGGATTATGAGACCATGTATGAGGTGGAGGTCAGCAATATCTGAGGAAGGAATTTCAGTCATTTTTAGTTGTGATGTCAAAGTGAGGAAATTGGAGTTGTCTGGGGATTTTTCTTTGAATCCAAAGTAAGTGAAGGAGTCCAGATCAGACAATGCAACTAGAAAAGAAGGCTAATGAGGTATAATAAATTAATAACTTAGAAGAGGGGGAGTTAGGCATCAAAGATTGAGATGGAAACAGCAGTCAGCATGGCAGAAGTGACTGGGTGCAGAATATGGCAGAATAGGCGGGGCATTATGGAATAAAGGAGCAAGAGATAGAACTGTGGCAGAAAAAGACAGAAGTGAATAAAGATGACAATGATTAAATAGAGGAGGAGGAGCTGATGAGTAGTGGATAAGTGGAAGAGGTTGAGGAGTTAGAGCAGAAGAAGATAAAGACTGAAATTGAAAGGAAGGCATCAACTGAAAGAAAAAATGGGAAAAATTGTGAAGTTCTTAGTACACAAGCTGAAGTACATGAGGAAGAGAGCATGGGTAATGAAATTATTGCATACAAGCTGAATTATATGAGGAAGAGAGCATAGGAAATGAAACAGAAAGAAGTAGGAAACTTATCATGAATAATGAAATAAGGGAAAAATTTAGGAAATGTTATGAAAAAACTTTATGTATGGATAGTAATGGGAAGACTGAGAAATGAGAAGGCAAGTGATTAGGAGAATAAAATAAAAGAAAATGCAAGCAGAAACTAGAGGGGGTGATGATGTAGTAGTGATTAAGCATATGAAAAGGAAAAGGATGAAGTAACATATAGATTACAAACGGGCTGTTATAAACTGGATGGAGTAATGATGAGAGAACATATGGTGAACTTGTTCAATCGAGTAGCGTAGAAGGGGGAATACAGGAATCGGTATGGCAAACAAAGGCAGTAATGCTTTACAAGGGGAAGTTCATAAGGAGCATCCAGCAGCCTGTATCTAAATTTCCATACAGAATGATAACACCAAAATAATGTTTAGGGTTTACGCACCACTATTACTGAAGTTAGTTATATGGATTACTGGAGGTTGATGTTGAACTTTATTAGCTTGCATGCGATAGAGAAGACAAAAAAAGAGCATGGGTAAGATGTATGTTTTTCTCTGAGAACTGGGATGTTTGACAAATTTTAAGACAGGTATGGGTGAGGGAAGAGCTATATACAGAGTATAATGCTTTATTTAAGAATCCAAATGTATAACAATGGGTAAAAAGGGTTTGTCACATAAAGAAAATTTTAGCAAAGACACTAGGCAGGAGTATCCAGAACCCCAAGAAATATATTTTTGGTTGGTCAAAATTCAGCTCAGGGAATAAATAGGGTCATACATATTTGGGGGAGGGGTAGAGCAAACTTATTTTTGAATATTATAGGTTTCTTTTGGCAGATATTAATGGTTTAATGCTTCAGATACTAAATTTTTTGTGGTGTTTGGAAGACAATCAGGAGTGCTAGTTCATATTAAGAAACTGGTGGTGATAGAGATTGGAAGGAGGAAATAGAACAAATTTAGTTTGTCATGGTGGTGTAGGGGAGAGAAGTATTTGGGGGGCTCAAGGTATAGCTAATGGTATGACATATTATGTGGAGGAATTGGGAAGAGTTAGTGCATATAATAAAAGGTATGTTAAACAATGAGACCTAAGTAGGATGAGTACTTCAAGTGTGAAAGAAGAAATGGTAAGAGTTATGCTAATGCCATTAGTGACTTATATGTTATGGCTTTTACAGATTAATACAACTGCTTTATGGCATGGGCAGACACACAAGAAGTGTGTCAGATTTATATGGAAATGGAAAATAAATGGGAAAGGTAAGGAAAAATATGACCAAAAATGTTTAAAGCAGGGTGGAGAATATAGCACATACTGTAGATAAAGACGAAAGGAGAATTGTGGGATTAGATGAAAGTTTCAGGACAACAATATTCAGAGAAGTACAAAATATGTTTTTGGAAATAGAGATAGGTATGGAATTGGGAATGAGGAATACAGAACTATAAGAACAGTACTTGTCAAGCAAATGCAGGAGCAATATGATTCTTAGCCATAAACACCTTTCATTGGAGGCACGTTAAAGTTCTTGTCACCCTTTATGAGCACATAATAGTGTTAAATTTCCAAATAAAGCAGGGTCACACAAGATAACCATTGTGTAAATTTTTGCCTACCCATCCTGTTACAGAGTAGCCATAAAGGCAGACCAAATAATACTTTACTTGACCTGTAGTAGTAACATATTTTATAGGCACCGAATTAGGAATGTATCACTGCAATAAATCCTGATTATTTGCTACTGTAAATTTACTTACGTAGTATGGGTGTTTATAGAGCCACTCATTATCCAAAGAAATATGAGTTCAAATAAGATTTGATCTTTTGTGGCTTGGAAAGTGAGTCGTGGGTCAGTTTGGATCAGTCAGGAGGCTACTGAGCATTAATAGAGTAGTGCTAACCTATTGGAATAGTTAAAGGATTTAAGGCCATTAATTTGTTTGTTAAAAATCACTTGTGTTTTTCCATTCAAGAAAAAATCTTGGATTTCATAGGTACCAAAGGCATTGCATTCAATAATGTGTCTGATAAGGGTAAACTTCTACTGTAAGATGACTGCTTTGCATCTTGAAGGTATTCTCTTGGAAATGATCTAAACCAGATAGTCAGGTTTCCTGAATATGATGGAAACATCATGATCTAATGAAAGACAGCTGTCTATAAAAGTATCCAGACCTCTTATGACTGTATATGTTTAACGAAGGGTGCAACTTATAAAATATGTGGTGGCAGCAGCTATTTGTGGAGCACGACTTTGATGCACTTTTTGCATGCAGTTTGAAATGGTTTCACTACACCAGATATGTGCATAGTTTTTGCCTTTTTGCAGTAGTTTAATATCAGTGGATTACGAGAGCCATTTCCAACTTGCAGTCAACAAATATGGTCAAAAACATTTTAAGATATTGACTTGAATGTCTGCAAAATAAATGGCAAACAGGAGAGGTCTTAGCTCTGATCCTTGTGGTATCTGTGACGGCTCCCTACTCCGGTCCAGAAATCAAGGAGACTCAATCCTCAACACTGACTCTGGTGTGGTATGGTCATTAAGACCAAAGATGGATTCACACAGCATTTTCAGATGCAGGTCCCTGCACAAAGCACAATTTCCCTTAAGAGCACCCAGGGAGCATGATCCAGACCTGTGGCTGGGCTTTTTTTATCTCTCCAGGACCACACAAAACTCCACACTGGCCAATTTGGAGCTCTGTGTCCGTGTTCCTAGTAGCTGACACAAGCACTTAGATATTTGAGTTTCACACACACACACACACACACACACACACACACACACACACACACACACACACACACACACACACACACACACACACACATACACAACTGGGAAAAGCTGGCACAGATTTACTAGCATTGCCCCTTTTCGCCCAGAATCTGAGATATTCATGCTGCCAACAGTCAGTTACTCTAAGGCTCTTACAAAGGGTAGCCAATTATTCTGTGGAAAATTAATACTAATATAAATATTAGGGTGTGACCAAAGCAGCAAGGCTTTCAGGAGTGGCCACAGTGTCAGTAAAACAAGCATAAGTACTCTCAAGATGTTAAATGTATTCTCTAAAAGACCAGCACAATGAAAGAGAGCACCCCTGCATTACCAGGCTATAACTCATACCACACCTTTCCACCACCTAACCTGGCTGAAACACTAAAGGAGGAGGGATGTCAATATTCATTAAGGATATCCACACATCCAGGATAGTTGCTCAATATAATGCATCTGACGTTATCCAAGTGCAACTAACACTGGGCAATACTGCAATCCAGGTTGTACCTTGTTACAGATCCCCCACCATGCCCCAGGATGCCCACTCCATGTTTCTTGATATACTGGGTAATATTAAGATACAGCCCAATATCTGAATAATGGGTAATTTCAACTACCCCACCATCAACTGGGAAAGCTACTCATGTACTAACTCATTTGCTCAACACTTTCTGGAATTCATAAATTCCAACACCTTGGACCAGCTTGTCCATACCCCCACCAATGGCAGCAACATCCTGGACCTGGTCATTACCAATATGAGCAACCAATGTTCCACGCCAGAGGTCAACTCCTCACTGGTCATATCCAACTACAAGCTAATCACCTTAGACATCAATACCCCCCCATCCCCCATTAAGGAAACCGCCACAAAAAACTTCTCCAAAGCCAACTTCATGCTTCGTAAGAAAGAAGTGGCAAGCTTCACAACACCCATACAGACAGAAAATAGAGGTACGACTGCTGAATCCTATACAAATGCACTGTATAAGCACATACACTAGTGCATGGATCGTGCCATCCTCAACAGAACCAAGATGCTATCCTACAAAAAAGGAAGCCAATCTGGTGGTCTCCTACCATAAACAAACTCTACAACAGAAGGAAGAAACTGTTGCAAAAAAGAGTAAAATCTCCTAATTGCAGGAACTCCCTAATCAGCCTCAGTAAGAAGCTGAGATCCCTCATAAAATCCTCCAAAGCTAGTTATAAAAATAAAATCGCCACTGATTCTAAAGACAACCACAAAGCATTCTACAGCTATATCAATAATCTTAATGGCAACACACACATTTGCTCTGAGCTACAACACAATGGCACTAGATATACAGAACCAACTGATATTGCCAACATCCTGGCAGATAGGTTCAGTGCAAACTTCGCAGCCCCCTCACTCCACAAATGGCCCATCACTATACCAGAAGAATACAAAGCCCCTGCAATCACATCTGCACAAGTAAAGACCGCACTCTCCAAAGCCAAGAAAACAGCATCCATGGGACCTGACAACATTCCAGGCTGTGTTCTGCATGAACTACAGAATGAACTGGCACCCCACCTAAGCACCATGGTCAATCATAGCCTCACTTCAGGCTTTTATGCCTTCTGAATGGCGCAAAGTGGTGGTTATCCCACTCCACAAAGGGGGCACCACCATGGACCCCAGGAACTACAGCCCCATTAGCCAGATGAGCCTGGTCTGCAAGGCCATGAATTGTATCATCTTGGAGCTTATAAACAAGGACATAGGTAACCTCCAAACTCTGGACCTCACTCGATTTGGGTTTGTAAAAGGTAGGTCATGTCTCCTAAACCTGATTGACTTCTTTGAAGCAGTCACCAGAGTCATGGACAAGGGTAAGGTGGTGCATACAACCTATCTTGACCTCGCCTAGGCATTTGACGTCATCCTCCACTCTAAAATTATAGATAAACTCATAGACTGGGCATAAATTTCTATGTCACAAGATGGGTGGTCAACTGGCTCACTGACAGAACCCGCACAGTAAAAGTAGCCGACTCCAAATCCAACTTCAGACCAGTGACAAGTGGAGTACCACATGGCTCAGTCCTGGGTCCTCTCCTGTTTGACATCTACTTCCCTGAAGTCCAGGCTAATACAGCAGGTCTTTGGCTAACAAAGTTCACAGACGACTTCAAACTAGGTGCCATAATAGAATCACCTAATGATGTGGTCATTCTACAAAGGGGCCTCATTGAGACTGATGCTTGGTGTCAAAGTCATGGCCTCAAGCTCAATGCCAAGACGTGCATTGTCATCCCCTTTGGGAAAAACACTGTACCCATGAACTACCACATAGGTGGTAGCCTACAAAACAACGAAACTGTGATAGGAGACCTTGTGACACAGGTGGACAGTGGTCTATCCTTTGATTATCACATCACCACAGTAGTCAGGAAATCTTGATATGTGGCACACCTCATCACAAATGAGTTCACCTCCAGAAAAAATAGGTCATTGTTCCTCTACTCATCCCTCATCAGACCCATTATAGAGTACAATGCCATGTTTGGCATGTACCTCGCAAGACATCTACAACAACTAGAAAGGCCACAGAAATACCTTACTAAGAAGATTACCAGCCTCAAACAGATGTCATACGCAGACCGTCTCAAAAAACTCCAGCTCTTCACCATCGCTTATCACCTACTCAGAGGTGACCTCTGTCTAACATACAAAGCCAGGTCAAACCCAGATCTGTTGGACATGCTACACTTAAAGAAACCCCAATCCCTCTGAGTCACATGCTCCAGGGACATAAACCTTGCCACCACAATAAACAGAACATGCCGGAGGGACAGATTTCTGTCCCAGAGACTTCTCATGCTCTGGAACAGACTATCCATTCATGTCAAGCAAAGCTCCTCATTAGCCCTCTTTAAGAAAAACCTTGACAATTGGATGGGAAATAGGAAATTCACCCTGGGGATCACTTCTGTGGTTCTGTTAGATAGGGGCACAGGAAAATAACTTTCTTGGATGGCAAAAGCCAGGGAACATTTTTGGCTAGGCTTATATAGTCTCCATGGCCGATAGCCTAGTACCTACCTAAGAACCTAAAATATTTAATGATAAATAAGAAAACAGAAAACAGAAAACAGGAGAATACTGAATACAATAAACAACAGAGTTTCAACCACAGACATATAAAAAAAATACAGTTGGATAGTTTCTCACAGGTTCAGAAAGCAATAATAAACTATTCTCACTAAATGTCTTTGACTGACTAAAGAATTATTGTCCCCTGACTAGTTATGAAAGGAAGAAGAGCTAATGTGTGCTGAGTGTCTTACCACACCAAAACCCAGATGATGTTTGTCTTTGTCTGTGTGGATGTGTGAGATATATATCCTGTCAGAAAACTTTCCTGTCAGGTTCCAAAGTGCTGTTGTGAAAGTTCCAACGAAACCAGATGATGGATAGAGAATACATACACAGAACTTTGCTAAGATCTATGGCAACATCAGAAAGCTATAACACAGTTTCAAACTTTCCACCCTTCCAGGGTTCTCTGATAAGCATACACATTTGATCAGTTACAACAATACAACATAATATACATGCATACATTGTTTCTGCTCAGCAGGACCTACTGGTGATGCATTTTTAATACAAGCAACTTTAACAATATTAAACCAAAACAAAGTACCACTAGTGTAATTTAACCAGTAAGAAAACCAAAAATTCACAAACTTGCTGCAAACCACCATACCCATTTGTTAAACAAACAACAAGTTTATGTTGTTGTTTGTTTCATAAATGGGTACGGTGGTTTGCAGCAAGTTTGTGGATTTTTTGTTAACTTTACAAATGTATTTTTAAGAAAATCATCTGTACAAATCAGTGTGATAGTCAAATAACATAAAATTCTTTGCAAAACTCCAGGTAGCTATGCTGGCATGTGTACACATGTACTGCCCTACTCTCCCTGGCACAGATGGCATTGTCTCATAACATTATAGTACCCCACTAGTTACACTTTTAAATTCAAAGATGGTACTATTAACTTTCACTACCTGTGGTGAGATGAATAACCAGCTAGAAATCTAGTGGGAAATTCAACAGTTTACTTTAATTTTCCCTAACTTTTCAATAATACCAACATGGGAGATAGTATAGAAAGTCTTGACCAGGGAAAGATAATCAGTGTGCTTACAGTGACCACTGTCCACAGCATCTGTAACCTTTTCAAATATGGTTTCCAGATTAAGGAGAAAGGATCTGTCCTTCTCAAACACAAAGCTGAGTGGGGTCTAGCTCAGTTAAGTTGCTTAGGTCTGTACAAATTATTTCCGTATATGTTATATAGCTTTACATATAAGATTAGTGAAGCTAGTGGGTCTGTAATTCCTTGGATATTTAGAGATGCCCTGCTGTGTAGAGCAGCAATAGTGGTTGTTTTGTAGGCATAAGGGAAAAATCATGTTGATAGGCTGATGTTGAACAATTTATGCAGCGGCTCAGATAGTGCACAATTTGCACAGATACAACTGTAGCTTGATATGTTCTCTGGTCTCATAGAAACAGCAATTTAGCCTTTATCAGGCATTCTAAGACTTGATCCAAGATGATTTTAAGGGAAAGTAAATTTTCAGTGATAGTGGATACAACAATGCATATAGTTGGGGTAAATTTAGCACTACAGTTATTTTCTAATTTATTGGCCATATCCTTAGGATTAGAATTTGTGATATTAATAATGAGCTAAGTGCATTTTTGACAATTATTACATAATTTCCTGACATAAATGAAGAATGATTTGTAGTTTACTTTGGTATTTATGAAGACCTCAATGTCGTACTTTACCCCTCTCTCCCCCCTAATGGACCAATCACAATACCAGAGGAATGTCAAGCACCCAGCATTACTGCAGCACAGGTTAAAGCTGCATTGTCCAACGCCAAGAATACAGTTTCCATGCAATGCGACAATATCCCCAGGTGCGTCCTACATGAACTAAAAAGTGAACTGGCACCACATCTGTGTGCCTTGGTCAATCATGGCCTCAACTCAAGCTTTGTCCCTACCAAATGGTGCACTGTTACAGTTATCCCTCTACATAAAGGGGGAGTGACTACAGACGCTGGGAATTATTGCCCCATTAGCCTTATAAGTCTGATATGTAAGGCCATGGAGCATATCATCATGGACTTAATTAACAAGGCTATAGGGAATTTCCAAACTCTAGATCCCATGCAATTTGGTTTTGTGATAGGTAAGATCATGCTTGCTCAACCTGGTTGACTTTTTTGAGTCAGTCACCAGAGCTGTGGATGAGAGTAAGGCAGTTCATACAGCCTACCTTTATCTGGCCATAGCCTTTGATACCATTTCCCACTCAGGAATTATTGATAAATTCACCAATCTCGGCATCAACCCCTATATCACTAGGTTGGTTGCAAATTGACTCACAGATAGAACCCACAGTGTGAAAGTAGAGGACTCCAAGTTAGACTGCGGACCAGTCACTACGGAGTCCCACAGGGATCGGTCCCAAGTCCTCTCCTGTTTAGCATCTACTTCTCAGAAGTCCAGGCCAACACGGTGGGACTCTGGCTGACCAAGTTCTCAGATGACTGCAAGCTGGGAGCCATTATTAACTCCCCAAGTGATGTAGACATCCTACTGAAAGGCCTCACTGAGACAAATGATTGGTGTCAAAACCATGGCTTTAAGCTTAATGCAAAAAAATGCGTTGTCATCCCCTTTAGGAAAAACACAGTTCCGACTAATTACCACATCTATGAGAACCCACTGAACACTGAAGGCATTATAAGAGATCTGGGGACACAGGTTGACAGCAACCTCTCCTTCGACCACCACATTGCCACTGTGGTCAGAAAGTCCTTCTGTGTGGCACATCTCATTACCAAGAGTTTTGCATCCAGGAAGAAATAGGTTATCATCTCTCTCTACTCTTTCATTAGGCCAATCTTCAGATTATAATGCCCCATTTGCCATGTTCCTCACTACACACATTCAACAGCTAGAACGACCACAAAAGTACCTCATAAAGAGGATCCTAGGCTTTAAACACATGTCCTACATGGACAGACTCAAATTCTCCAGCTATTCTCTGTCTCATATCATCTACTAAGTGGTAATCTCTGCTTGACTTACAAAGCCATGTCTGACCCAGCTCTGTTAGAAATGCTACAGCTAAAGAAATCCCAATCCTTCTGCACCACATGGTCCAGAGACCTAAACCCTATTACCACAATCAGCAGAACATGCTGAAGGGCAGATTCATAACCCAGAGACTGCCTATGCTCTGGAATAGACTTCCCATACATGTCAAGCAGAGCACCTCACTGGCCCTCTTCAAGAGATATCTTGATGAGTGGATGGGAAATAGAAAGTTCACCCCTGACAGCAATCCAGTGACTCTACTTGATAGAGGCACTTGGAACTAACTTCAGATGGCACAATGCCAGGACACTTCTATGGGCTAGGCTTGTAAAGGCTCCAGGGCCATTAGCCTAGTACACACCTATAAACCTATATGCTACATCAAATTTTATGAACTGCTCTTAATTTCCTTGCTGGCATGTTTCAGTATGGTCTTGAGATAGGAATATTTAGATTTCTTATAATTTTTCATTGTTTTCCTTTGCCTGTTATACAGTTTATTAACACTGGAATTCAATCAATGAAGTTTAGTCTTAAATTTACCATTATATTAACAGCAGTTGGATATGGGTTTTTCTATGCAGCTGTTTAGCCATAGGTGAAAATTGGAGGTGAATGGGGCAGCTTTCTCAGTTGGGTATATTTGCTGTGGATTGTTAGGAATTTTATGTAGATCTTTTACAGACTGAAGTAGGTTTGCTCTAGAGAAGTTGTGCCACTAAGCATGGCAGAGAAAGTAACTATTTGTAATCAGAATTAACCAGAAATAAGGAGATGCATGTTAGGTTAACGATGTGGGCTAGATTGGTAAGGACTGGGTCAAGGATTTTAGAGCCTTTAGTAGGTAGTTTTGCAATTTGTTCCAGTGCATTAGTATTAACGTCTAGGAAATGTTGACTTAATCCACTTTTAGACTGTTAGTGCACCAGTCAGTGTTTTGGTTATTGAAGCCCCATATCAAGAAGTCATTTGTTTTGATATTCAACCACTCAATTGTATGAAGATAATTTTCAAGATCTTTGGTGGCACTGACAGGGATCTGTAGCTAGCAATGGAGTAATAGTTGGAATTCTTAAGAGTGATATGTATCATCAGGAGTTCTAAGTTAGGTTTGTTGGTTATTTGAAATAAGGCGATGGTGTTTTCTCAAAAACAGATAATCCCCTGCAGTTTTCTTAGAGCCTAAAGACATGATAGGCATTAAATCATGGTATAAGGGTAGTGCTGTCATGGCATTTAAATTATGTCTCATTAACCACGCAGATATGAATGTGTTAAAGTTGGAGGACAGGCTCAAGTTCTGCCATATTTATGTTTAAATTTCTATCAGTAAGTAGTGTTACCATGATACTGTTCGAATTTGGGGTTGACTGTACTGTGTCACATTGCCCACTAGGTGAAACTTTACCTAAAAATGACACTGTGGGAGCAGGGATGGCTTTAGCTTGTACACAAAATCCCTGGTATGAGATGAGCATGCCATCTCTGGTGAAACAGTAAGTCTTATCTACCATTTCATCCCAGTTCAACTCATACTAGATCCCCCTAGAATGGCACCAACCATTTAGCTCATAGGTAAAGCCAATTATGCTGTCTTCATACGTTTGCATTATTCTTGGTGAAGGCAAGATAATACTCAAGACAAATGTCTTTCCTGCCCCTATCACAAGTGTAATAACTTCTATCATGTCATTGTGCATGGCCCTTGTGGGGTGGGAGAGTAGCATAATGGTTAAGGTGTTTGCCTTTCAGACACACGGTACAGGTTTTGATTCTCACAGGGGGTAATTGGCTAGACTTAAAATGGCTCACAAGGGCAGTTAGCCTAGTAATAATCTATGAACATTTGGGTGTAGTGCCTCAGGTAATTAATTTTCACACAGGCAATAGGCTCATATGTTCACTGGCGATTACTAAGCTAACAACTCCTAGGTGCCTTTTTAAGCCTAGCCGTACTTCCCAAAAGTATACAGAAGAATGAATACCCTAAGTTTGTTTATGGTGTGTAAGTAGACTTGGACATGAATGACCAAGCATTTACAGGATGTCTGTCTCTAATGCATTTGTGGGTGACAGGCAAGGGCTGAATTTGTGATTGCTCATCCACAAGTCTAAGTTATGCTTGAATTAGGTTCATAGGTAGACACTAGGTTATTAGTCTGCAGAGTATTACAAGCGTAAACAATTAATTACAAGTCAGAATCAAGCTCTGTACCTTATATCTGTGAGGTTAAGTCCTTAATTATTATGCCAACCCTTTTACTCCTAATGGTACAAGTAAGTACTAAGTTAGCTACCCATTTCCCTTTCAAAGGTGAGAATCAAACCCTGTATCTAGTGACTATAAGATAAGCACCTGAACCATTATACCAACCCTCAAGTAGGTAGGAAGAACTCTACTTGACACGGATAGGAAGCCTGTTCCAGAGAAGGATAAACTCTTGGACACATACATTATCCTCCAGCACATCCCATTTATGTTGCAGGTGAAATATAGGTTCCTAGACCTGCTACATCTGGTAGTATTAGTTTTGTAAATGTGCTACAGGTACATCAGAGTGGAATCAGAGGATACTTTGTAGGCCAGGCACAGATCACTTCTCAATAGCCTGTAGGATACCAAATAAAAGGGCAGGACTTTATGACATTCTATGCAGGGGTTGTGATTTATGCCCAGTATTCTTTATGTTAGGAAATTTTGTGGATGATCTAGTTGTGGCATATGCTTGAGCAGATACATACAGAAGGGGGCTGTTGTATTCAGTGACTGGTCTGATTAGAGCTGAATATAGTAGAAAGAAGACATCCATGGACCTAGATGCCATATCCTTGATTATAAGTTGCAGAATATAGAACAACTTCCTTACTGCTCTACAGACATGATGGACAAAAGAACTGTCTATGTGTGTTCCCATATTCCTGACTAGTGGATCTGTACTTAGGGTGGTTCAGTTAGGGTGGTGTTGTCAATGTGCTAGTTTCTAGAAGTGGCCATCTTCCAAAAGGATACTATTATGCATGTTTTAGCATTGAGTTTAAGTTCATGGCTCAGGCACCTGTTATTTGTCTGTGTCAGGCCTTCTTGTAGGGTATGTGTGTCACTGGGAGATTCAGAGGTTGCACCCAGTTTTCAATCATCTGCAAACTTGGTCAGCCAGAGTCCACTGATGTTGGCCTTAACTTCAAAGAAGTAGACTCCAAACAGGAGCAGCCCCAGCACTGACCCCTTCAGGACCCCACTAGTGACAGGCTTCCTCGTGGTGATAGACTTCCTTATCCAAATTTCTTGGTTCCTATCTGTGAACCCGCTGGAGATCAAGTGGGCGACAGAGGATTTTATACCCAGTTTAGAGACTTTGTTAGTCATGCCCAAGTAGGGTATTGTGCCGAATGATTTGGCAAGGTCAATGTGGGCAGTGTGCTCCATTTTTCTCTCATCCATCTCTTTAGTGGCCTCTTTGAGAAATCCAACAAGTTGAGTATGCATGACCTGCCTTTTGCAAAATTAAACTGGGTTGGATTGAATGTCTCAAAGTTAACTGTGTCATTGTTTATCATTTCCCTGATAACTATTTCCCTTTTATTTGCATATTAGACAAGTTAGACTTATGGGTCTGTATTTTTTTGTGTCCAAAGATGATCCATCATTGTGTAGAGGGATAGCAATTGCAGTGTTCTATTCAATTAATATGAAGCCTGTCTGGAGGCTATGATTAAATAATGACACTAGAAGCCATGGCAGATCATGTATCACGCTATTTTGGAGGCATCCTGGAATATTATCAGGGCCCATTTATTCAGTATTCTTGTCCATGGATAGTGCCATTAGTACGTTTTCCCTAGTGATATCTGGAGGTGTTGAGTTTGGCCTAATTTCCTGAGTGATGTCGGGTGGGGGGAGAGGGTAGTAAACATGAAACAGTATTTGTCAGCCAGTAGGTTTGCTATAGTCTTTGGATCAGTATAGGTTGCTTCATTTATGACTAGTTTGACACATTGCTGTATATTGCCTTTGAGGATAAGGACATAACTGAAGAAGGTCTTGTGATTATCCTTGAGAGGATATCTTTGCCTTAAACTTTGATTTGGTGGACTTGATAGTCTGGCATTTGGCACAGAGTATTAAGGATCTTAACAAAATGCTTCTTTTGGGACAGGGTTTGATTCCTTCAGCTTCCACTGCCTGTGTGATTCTGAGCAAGTTATTTAACCAGGCCATGCTCCCAGGTTGAGTCTGAAAAAGGTCCTTGGAAGTCAATGCTCTATGCCAGTCAACAAATATAAATACAGATAAAATAAAATTATTAGTCCTCTGAGTTGCTTTCTCAGATTGATGAGGGAGTTTTTAATTTTAATTTTTGCCATGGTGTACTTTCTTTTATCTAGCCTATCAATGATGGGACTCCACCAGGCTGTTTTTTTATTTTATTTATTTATTTTTTTTAATTTAATGTATGCTTTTTTGGGTCAAGTAGAGCTGTTTCTGTTTAGCTATTGTCATGATTACACAAGGATTTTGTGAATGATTCTGCACAGGCATTGATGTTCTCAGGATTGACATTTTAGCAGGATATCCTTTAAGAACAGGAGGTTTGCCTTCAAATAACTCCCAAAAGTACAATGGCATGTTGGGTTCCCAGTGAGGACATTAAACCAGGTTTGGGTCATAATAGTGGTTGTTGGGTTCAATCCCCCCAGCTAAAAAGTATAAGAAAAAAAAAAAAAAGGAAAGAAATGTGCTACCTCAGAAAGTCAGTTATTATTTTTAACTTAAAAATAATGTCATGCGTGGATTTTCAAGGAGAGACGAAACAGAAAATGTGCTTATAATTTAAAAGGAAGCACAAGCTTAGAGAAGATGGGATATGAAAAATCAACCCTTACTTGGGAGACAGCTATATTGTACATTAATATCAATCAACTCCCCAAAATATTTATTACGGTGTTGCCTTATTAAATTCTTTATTACAAAGAATTGGAATGTCATGTCACCAATTACATGGGGAAATTTTAGCAATCTTGCTATCAAATATATCTCATCTCACAAATTATTTTATTCAAAAACAAAAAACAAACAGTATTATCAAAAATATTGGGGTTACTTGCTAGATGTAATTCTTGACAAATAAAATTTGCCTACAAATTGTCATGAAAAGCTAACCTTTAAATAAGAAATGAAAGTAGTATAACCAGACTTTCTTGCATCTTCTCCCTTTTCTCAGTATATGTGTAATTAGATATTTTCCCTAAACATTCAAATAAATGGTTAAATTTCTATTTTTACTTTATATATAGACTATCCCCATTCTAACTATCCCTTATGAGACCAAATGGACATAAGAATTCTCATACTTTACTTGACAATGTAGTGACTTCTTGTGTATATATATATATATATATATATATATATATATATATATATATATATATATATATATATATATATATATATATATATATATGTGTGTATAATTTTCTCGGAACGAGATTGTTGTCTGTTTTCTTTAGATAGGTATTTGTATTGTTTATTTGTGTTTTTCAGTTACCATATTGTTGTTATTATTTGAAAAAAGAAAATTGAAATAAAGAGATTTTGGAAAAAAAAAGAGGAAGTACAAGCATTGGAAAAGGTTTTGTTTTTTAGGTATTTTTTTCAGCTATTAAGTGTGCTACCTCCAGGTTGTTGGAAGGAGGTAATTACTTAAAGTCTTAAAGTGTGTGTGTGTGTGTGTGTGTGTGTGTGTGTGTGTGTGTGTGTGTGTGTGTGTGTGTGTGTGTGTGTGTGTGTGTGTGTCTATTTGAGTGTGCCATGCATACATGGATGTATTACTGAAGGAGTCATAGGAGAAATACTTCATTCTGATGTCAGTAAAGTACGTCTGCATATATGGACAAGCTACTGAAAGGGACATTCATGGAAATATTTTATTTTGATGTCAGTGAAATGTTTCTGCATACACTGACAAATTACTGAAGGTATCATTGGGTAAATATGTTTCATTTTGATGCCAGTGAGGTGTTTGTCCATACATGGACAACCTACTGAAGGGGTAATTGGGGGAAATGTTCCATTTTGATGTCAGAGGAGTGCTTGTGTACAGATGGAGAAACTACTGAAGTGGTTGTTGGGTGGATATGTTCCATTTTGATGTCAGTGAAGCACTTGTGCAAACATTGATAAACTTCTGAAGGGCTATTTTGGGGAAATGTTTCATCTTGATGTCAATGAGGTGCTTGTGCGGATATACTTTTAATATTTGAAAGGCCATTCATGAGATGAAAAAAGCGAAAAAAAAATACCTGAATGGTGAATTTTTTTTCCCAGGGCAAGTAAACACTTGTCCAAACTCCAATGAAACACATTTTGGAGTAAGTAAAACCCACCTAGGTGGGGGACTATGCCCCTCACACCCCCTAACTATATTTACCAACTCCTGGATCACATTACAGTGTCAAAAAGGGCATGTTGGCTAAGTGTTTACTTGCTCTGTGAAAAATTGGCCATTCAGGTATTTCATGTTGGCGATTTTGATCTTAGGTTCATAGGTTCATAGGTAGGTACTAGGCTATCTGCCCAAAGGCATTTATAAGCCTAGCTGGAATGTGTTGGCTTTCGCCGCCCCCTTAGATTAGTTCCCCGTGCCTCTGTCCAGCAGAGCCATTGAAGTGATCCCTGGGGTAAACTTTCTGTTTCCCATCCACTCATCAAGGTTTCTCTTGAAGAGGGTTAGCGATGAGCTCTGCCTAATGTAGATTGGAATCTTGTTCAAGAACATGGGAAGTCTTTGGGACAGGAATCTATCCCTCCAGCAAGTCCTATTTATTGTTGTGGTGAGGTTTAGAGTGTGTGGCTCCAGGGGATATGGTTTTCTTTAGGTGGAGAATGTCCATCAATTCTGGGTTGGACATGGCCTTGTATGTCAGGCAGAGATCACCTCTGAGTAGGCGGTATGCAACTGAGTACAGCTGGAGTTTCTTCAGTCGAGCTGCATAGGGCATCTGCTTGAGGCCAGTGATACTCTTGGTAAGGAACTTCTGTGGTCTTTGCAGTTGTTGCAGGTGTCTTGTAAGGTACATCCCAAATGGGGCATTGTACTCTATGATGGGTCTCATGAGTAATACGTAGAGGGGCCCAATGACCTCTTTCAATTTGGATGCAAACCCTTTTGTGATTAGGTGGGCCACATAGAAGGATTTTCTAACCACTTTGGCAATGTGATTATCAAAGGAGAGGTTACTATCTACTTGGGTCCCCAGATCCCTTATTACATCTTCTGTATTTAGGGGGCTACCACCTCTGTGATGACTATGCACTTTTTGGAATTTAGCTTGAGACCATGGTTTTGACACCAGGTATCTGTCACAGTGAGACCCTTTTGGAGGACATCTGTGTCAGCTGGAGAGTCAATTATAGCCCCTAGTTTGCAGTTGACTGTGAACTTGGTGAGCCATAGTCCTCCTGTGCTTGCCTGTACCTCTGAGAAGTATATGCTGAACAGGAAGGGTCCTAGGACTGAGCCCTGGGGAACACCACTTGTAACAGGTTTAGAGTCAGATGTACCTCCTGCAACTCTTACCATGTGGCTTCTGTCTGTGAGCCAGATGGCAACCCATCTCATGACATAGGGGCTTATGTTCAGGCTGGTGAGCTTGTCTATAATACCTGAGTGGGGAATAGTGTCAAAGGCCTTTGCAAGGTCTAGGTAGGCTGTGTGGACCACCTTTCCCTTGTCTATAGCCTTGGTAACTATCTCAAAGAAGTCCACCAGGTTTAGGAGGCATGATCTGACCTTAACAAAGCCAAACTGGGTTGGGTCCAGTGTTTGGAGGCTTCCAATGTCTCTGTTAATGAGATCCATGATGATGCACTCGATAGCTTTGCAGACCAAACTAGTCAGGCTTATAGGGCGATAGTGCCCGGGGTCCATTGTGGCTCCACCTTTGTGGAGTAGAATAACCATTGTTGTGCGCCACTCTGTGCGCATGTAGCCTGTGGAGAGGCTGAGTTTAAACAGTGTGTTTAGGTGAGGGGTTAGTTCATCTTTGAGCTCATGTAGGATGCAGCCTGGGACACTGTCTGGTCCCATTGATGCTGTTATTTTGGCTTTGGAAAGGGCTGTTTTAACCTGAGTGTCTGTGATTTCAAAGGCACTACATTCTTCTGGTATAGTTATGGGCCCTTTTGGTGATGAGAGGGGGGTGAAGTTTGCACTGAACATGTCTGCCAGGATGTTGGCTATATCGGTCGGTTCAGTGTATTTTGTGCCATTCTGCACTAACTCCGAGCAAATCTGAGAACTGCCACTTAGATTCTTGACATAGCTAAAGAATGCCTTGTGGTTATCTTTGGAGTTCATGGCATTTTTTATTCCGAAGCTAGCCTTGGATGATTTTATGAGGGAATGTAGTTTCTTGCTGATACTGATCAGGGTTGTCTTCCCTTCTTGGGATTTTACTCTTTTCGGTACAAGTTTCCTCCTTCTATTGAATAGCTTGTTTATGGCAGGGGTCCACCTCAATGGTTTCCTTTTCTTGGAGAAGTGAGTCTTGTTTTTTTTTGGGATAGCATGATCCATGCATTCTTGTAGGTGCCCAGAGAGTGCATTAGTAAAGGATTTTGCAGCTTGAACAGCGTTATCCTTCAGCATGGGGGCTTTAAAACTTCCCACCTCTGTCTTAAGTAATGTGAAGTTTGCTTTTGAAAAGTTTTTCATGGTGGTTTCTTTGACTGGGGGTGGTGGGGGAATGTTGATATCCAGAGTGATTAGTTTATGGTCAGATCTAACCAGCAAGGGGTTGACCTCCAGTGTGGAACACCGGTCGCCCATGTTGGTGATGACCAGATCCAATATGTTGTCACCTCTGGTGAGGGTGTTAACCAGTTGATCCAGGGCATTTGAGTTTATAAATTCTATGAAATGATGGGCCAGGGAGTTTGTACTTGAGTAGTTCTCCTAGTTAATATTGGATAATTGAAATCACCCAATATCAGGGTGTTTGGTAGGACCTTTATGTTTCCCAGTGTTTCCAAAAATGTGGAGTGGGGGTCCTGGGACATAGTGGGTGATCTGTAGCAGGCTATAATTTGAATTGCAGTTTTGCCCATAGTTAGGTGCACGTGAATGTTCTTTGAAGCATCGTGCTGTGCCACTAACCTGGAGGTGTGGGTATCCTTGATGAATATAGATACTGCCCCCCTTTTGTATTTCGGTCCGAGTTTTATGGCCGAAATGTATGGTATGAGTTGTAGCCTGTTACTGCTGGGGCGCTCTCTGGAGCCTTGAACCAGGTTTCTGTTACTGCACATATATCAATTTTCTCCATACTGAGGAGTGCCTCAAGTGCGTGCATTTTGAGATGTAGACCTCTGGCATTGAGCAGCATTACCCACAGTTTTTTGTTACTTGTGCTATTTATGGTGGTGGGTTTGTCTTTTGAGCCTTGCCTAAAAAAGGCACTATGGGGTTGGCAAGAGTCTAGGCCAGTATTCGAAAGTCAAGGGTGACAGGTGCAAGCCGTCTCTAGCAAAGCAGTGTGGCTTGTCAAGCATGTCATCCCAGGCTGATAGACACTGGATCCCCTTTGAATGACACCAGAAGCTTAGCCAATTGTTGAAATTGATAATTTTGTCTCTATACCGTGGTATCATTCTTGGTGAGGGCAGGATGCTATTCAGGGTCATACCAGCCTGGGCTACATGATCAGAGAGCTCCTCCATGTCTCTTTTCATGTAGTCCAGGGAGGTATGGCTCAGGTCATTCACACCAACATGGACAATGACAGAGTCATATCTGTACTTGTTCTGGAATGACCTGAATGTTTGTGTTATGTAGTGGATCCTGGCACCCGACAGGCAACTAACAGTAACCTTCTCCTTGTTCAGCCTAGTGAGTGGGACGTCAGTGTGCCTGTCTATAGAGTCACCTATTACTAGTGTGTAGGGTATGTTATTTTGCCTTAAGGGCTGTGATTGTGTGGCACACTGGTTTTGTGAAGTATGTGTTTCATGGTTTGTGTTGGGGGGGGTGGAGGTTGCTTTGATGTCTGCTTTGGAGGTCTCTTTTGCTTTTTCAGATTTTCATTTATAGCCTCTGAGTATGTTTTTGTGTATTTATGTGTGTTTTTTGTCAGTGCTGGTTTCATAAGTCTATGTGAGACTGGTTGTGTGATGTAAATAATTCCCTTCTCCTCTTGACTGCCTGGTCCAGTCTTGGGTTGAGACAGCTTAGCCTCCAGTTTGGCTTGTATAATTGCATCTCTCGCATGTATTAGTGTTTGGTGGAAGGAGGAGAGGGTTGTCTGTGTGCATGAGGAAATTGTAACATTGCCTCAAAATGCCCAGATTCACCAGTTGGACTGGAGGGTATACCTGAAACTGCCCTTTGGACATGCCTGGATAGGTACAGTGAACTGTTTTACTGATTGGCTGGAAAGGTGGAATAGAGTGCATTGTTCTTCTCTACAGTATAGGGGGGTCTAGTGCTAAGGTTTATTAGTGCTTGCTATGAGTTTTGGGCAAGTGCAGGGATGAGAAGTGATGATTTGAGTGCTTAAGTTGAAAGTGTATCTAGTTCCAAGGGAAAAATTGGAGTAGACTTTGTCCATTGTGCAAAACCACGCAAATGCAGGTTTTACTGCAGGGAAATGAAAGAAATAAAAATTAGCCCAAAATGGCCAATAAACTACTAATTACTGAGCTGAAACCACTCCTCCAGTGACAGATAGGCTGCTCAAAGCTCCCTCTCTCACAGCGAACAGAGAAACTTCCTTTTATCCAAGTAAGGTATGGGCAAACACAGAAACTTGTAACAGAACCCTGAATTCAGCACTAACCTGAAAACTGGACTAAACTAGCTTAGAAAGGTGGGAAAACAAGTATATATATATATATATATATATATATATATATATATATATATATATATATATATATATATATTTTTTTTTTTTTTTCAGAAAATAAAGCAGATACATAAAAAAACAATTTAAATGCACAGAAATGGCTGTCACAATTGAGTGTGTAGCCTACAACAGTTAAACAGGTAATTTAAACAGAAAAACAACTTTGTTAAAGTTCAGGCAGTAAAATAAGTACAATATGGGGATGAAGCAAGCTTTTTAAATCACAGAAACTCTAGAAAATTGGCGTTTTATGCGGAATTAGCTAAAGGCAGCAAGAAAATGCAGAAAAATGAAACTTAATCACTCCAAAGTCTCTCTTTTGTCTCTCTGCTGCTGTAGAACTCTGCAGGGCATCAGGCAGGAGCTTGCTGAGCTGTATACTAGCACAAAAACCTTGCAAATGCGTGTTTTATAGTGAAGTGAAAGAGATAGAAATTAGCCCAAAATGGCCAATAAACTACTAATATCTGGGCTGAAACCACTCCTACAGGGACAGATAGGCTGCTCAAAGCTCCCTCTCTCACAGTGAACAGAGAAACTTCCTTCTATCCAAGAAAGGTGGGTAAACACAAACACTTTTAACACAGCCCTGAATTCAGCACTAACCTGAAAACTGGACTAAACTAGCTTAGAAAGGCGGGAAAACAAGTATATATATATATATATATATATATATATATATATATATATATATATATATATATATATATATATTTTTTTTTTTAGAAAATAAAGCAGATACAATCAAAAAACACTTTAAATAAACAGAAATGGCTATCATATTTGAGTCTGTAGCCTACAACAGCTAAACAGGTAATTTAAACACAAAAACAACTTTGTTAAAGTACAATATGTAGCTGAAACAAGCTTTTAAAATCACAGAAACTCTGGAAAATAAGCGTTTTAGGCAGAATTAGCTAAAGGCATCAAGAAAATGCAGAAAAATTATACTTAATCGCTCCATGAAATTCAATTATATGGCCTTTCGATATTAGAAAGGGATCCGCTTGTGCATAGTTAAACTACTGAACTGTTTGATGTGGAAAAAAATTGAAGGCCGCATCTGTATAGGGGGTGTTAAAATAAATTACTTTGTGCACTTGTTCATAGGTTCATAGGTACATAGGTGTGTACTAGGCTAATGGCCCTGAAGCCTTTACAAGCCTTGCCCATAGAAGTGCCCTGGCATCGTGCCACCCAACATTAGTTCCCAGTGCCTCTATCAAGTAGAGCCACTGGAGTGATCCCCGGGGTGAACTTTCTATTACCCATCCACGCATCAAGATTTCTCTTGAAAAGGAACAGCAAGGTGCTCTGCTTGACATGTATGGGAAGTCTATTCCATAGCATGGGTAGTCTCTGATTGAGGAACCTGTCCTTCCAGCATATTCTGTTGATTGTGGTAATGAGACTGAGGCCTTTAGAACACGTGGTGCAGAGGCATTGGGATTTCTTTAGATGTAGCATTTCCAAAAGAGCTGGGTCAGACATGGCTTAGTAAGGCAGGTAAAGATTGCCTCTAAGTAGGCAATATGAGACAAAGAATAACTGGATTCTTTTGAGTCTGCCCATGTAGGACATGTGTTTAATGCCTAGGATCCTCTTTGTGAGGTACTTCTGTGGCCTCCTCAACTGTTGCAGGTTTCTAGTGAGGTACATGTCAAATGGGGCATTATACTTAATGATTGGTCTAATGAAGAAAGAGTAGAGAGAGACGATGACCTCTTTCATCCTGGATGCAAAACCCTTGGTAATGAGAAGTGCCACATAGAAGGACTTTCTGACCACAGTGGCAATGTGGTGGTCGAAGGAGAGGTTGCTGTCAACCTACGTCCCCAGAACTCTTATAACACCTTCAGTGTTCAGTGGGCTCCCATCGATGTGCTAATTAGGGGGAACTGAGTTTTTATCAAAAGGGATGATGACACATTTTTGGCATTAAGCTTAAGGCCATGGTTTCGACACCAGTCATTGGTTTCAGTGAAGCCTTTCTGTAGGATGTCTACATCACTTGGGGAGTTAATAATGGCTCCCAGCTTGCAGTCATCTGCAAACTTGGCCAGCCAGAGTCCCTTTGTGTTGGCCTGGACTTCTGAGAAGTAGATGCCAGACAGGAGAGGACCCAGGACTGATCCCTGTGGGACTCCACTCATGACTGGTTGACAGCCTGACTTGGAGTCTATGACTTTCACAATGTGTGTTTTATCTGTGAGCTAATTTGCAACCATTTATTAATATAAGGGTTGATGCCAAGTTTGATGAGTTTATCAATAATTCCTGAGTGAGGAATGGTATCAAAGGTCTTGGCCAGATCGAGGTAGGCTGTATGCACTGCCTTACCTTCATCCTCAGCCCTGGTGGGTGACTGACTCAAAGATGTCAACCATGTTGAGCAGGCATGATCTCCCTTTCACAAAGCCAAATTGCATGGGTTCTAGAGTTTGGAGATTTCCTATATCTTTGTTAATCAAGTCCATGATGATGCGCTCCATAGCTTTACATATCGGACTCATCAGGCTAATGGGGTGATAATTACTAGGGTCTGTAGTTCCTCCCCCTTTATGGAGAGGGATGGCTGTAGCAGTGCAGCATTTGGTAGGGACAAAGCCTGAGGTGAGGCTGTGACTGAACAGGGCACGCAGACATGGTGCCAGATCGCTTTGTAGTTCTTGTAGAACACAGCCAGGGATATTATTGGGTCCCATCGAAGCTGTATTCTTGGCCTTGGACAGTACAGCTTTAACGTGCTGCAGTAATGTTGGGTGCCTGGCATTCTTCTGCTACTGTGATTGGTCCTTCAGAGGGGCAGAGTGGTGTAAAGTTGGAACCAAATCTGTTGGCCAGTATGCTGGCAATATCTGTTGGCTCAGTATAGGAGGTACCATTGTGCAGTAACTCAGAGCAAATCTGGGTATTGCCGTGGATGTTCTTGATATAACTATAGAAGGCTTTGTGATTGTTTTTAGTGTCTGCTGCAATTCTGCCTCCATAGCTAGCTTTAGAGAATTTGATGAGGGATCTCAACTTTTTGTTGAGGCTAATAAGGGAGTTTTTTCAGTCTTGGGACGACACCTTTTTCTGCAACAGTTTCTTCCTTCTGTTGTAGAGTTTATTAATGGCTGGGACCACCAGATTGGCTTCTTTTTTTGGAGGAGAGTGTCTTGGTTCTGTTGGGTATGGCTAGTTCCATGCATTTATGTACATGTTCATACAGTGCACTGGTGTATGATTCGGCAGTCATGCAGCTATTTTCCATTGGCATGGGTGCCGAAAAGTTACCCACCTCGGAGCCTAAAGTCAGCTTTGGAGGAGTTTTTCAATGTGGTTACCTTTGTGGTGGTGTGTGGGTGAGATGTGGATTTCCATGGTGATTAGTTTATGGTCGGATCTGACCAGGGAGAGGTTGATTACTGGTGTAGAGCAACAGTCACGCATGCTAGTGATAACCAGGTAAAGTATGTTGCTTCCTCTAGAGGGGTTCAGAATGAACGGTCCAGTACATTGGAATTAATGAATTCCAGGAAGCTTTGGGCCAGTGTATTGGTGCTTGAATAGTTTTCCCAGTTGATGGAGGGGTAGTTGAAGTCTCCTAGTATGACAGTGTTAGGTTGGCCCTTGATAGATTCCAGGGTGCTTAGGAACATGGAGTGAGAGTCGAGGGACATGGCTGGGGACTTATGGCAGGCTATGACCTAGATCGCCATCTTACCCAATATTAGTTGTACCTGAAGTATCTCAGATGCGTTATGCTGAGCTACTAGTCTGGAGGTGTAAAGTTGGAACCAAATCTGTTGGCCAGTATGATGGCAATATCTGTTGGCTCAGTATAGGAGGTACCATTGTGCAGTAACTCAGAGCAAATCTGGGTATTGCCGCAGATGTTCTTGATATAACTATAGAAGGCTTTGTGATTGTTTTTGTGTCCTTTATGAATATGGAGACACCACCACCTTTTGAGCTACGGTCCATGTTTCAAGGACAAAAGGTGTGGAATGAGATATAGCCTGGTAGCGAAGGGGTGTTTTCTGCCACTTTAAACCAGGTCTCCATTACAGCACAAATGTCGATGTTCTCCATTTTGAGGAGTGCTTCGAGTGAGTGCATCTTGAGATTTAGACTTCTAGTGTTGAGCAGCATGACCCTCAAATTGCATTTATTTATAGCTGTTATGGTGGTAATTTGGTCTTTGGAACACCACCTAAAAAAGGCACTATAGGGATGGCAAAAACCTTAACCAATACCCGTAAGCCCAGGGGTGACAAATGCAGGCCATCTCTGGCAAAGCATTAAGGTCTGTCAGTCATGTCATCCCAAGTAGACAGATCCCCTTAGAATGACACCAGAAACTTAACCAATTGTTGAAGTCAATAATTTTTGGTTTGTACTGCGGTATCATTCTGGGTGATGCTAGGATACTGCTCAGGGCTAAGGTCATACCTGCCTGTGCCACATAATCCGAGAACTCCACCATGTCTCTTTTCATGTAGTCCAGGGAGGTGCATCTCAGGTCATTCACACCCACATGGACAATGATAGAGTCATACTTGTACTTGTTGTGGAGTGACCTGAGTGCATGTGTTATGTGTCAGATTCTGGCACCTGATAGACAGTTGACTGTTACCTTCTCCTTATTCAACCTAGTGAGTGGAACATCTGTGTGTCTCACTATTGAGTCACCTATGATTAGAGTATTGGGCAAGGTGTTTAGCCTTAGGGGATTAGGATGAGGGGCACACTGTAAAGGTGAGCTATTTGTCCTGTGGTTTGTGCTGTGTTGTGGTGATCGAGTGCATTTCTGTCTTGGAGGTCTCTGCTGTTTGGGTAAATTTCTGTTGAGAGCCTCCGCTAAGGTGGATGTGCGGATTGTGTTTTTATGTGAGAGATGTAATGGTGGGTGTTCTGGAAGGGTATGTGTTCCATGTGGTGTGGTGCAGATGTTGACCTTCTCCTCTTGACCAGTTAGTCCGGTCTTGGCTGGAGAGTGCATAGCTTCCAATTTGGTGATATAAGTACATCTCTCACAAGTCTGTATGTTGAGAGGTAAGAGGAGAGGGTTGTTCGTATACATAAGGCAGTTGCTACACTGCCTCAGAATGCCCAAGTCCACAAGGTTAATAGGAGAAAGTACAGGGGAACTGCTCTTTAATCATGCCATGAGGGGTGGTCATAACTACTACGTACTGGGGATATTTCTATGAAGAACAACTAGTGCTGATGACATTTAGGCGTGCTACAATAATTGCTACAAAAACCTGCTGACGTGCAAGATAGAAAGAACTAGCAAAATTCAAGGGAAAAACTGAAGAGCAGACTTTCTGGCACCAGTAATAGTTTACCTCAGCTCAACGCTGCTAGGCGGAGCTTAAACAAACGTAAACCCATGCAAAAAACCAGAAAGTTGAAAGGGATGGAAAAACTGCCAGACGGCCAATAAACTACAATTTCTGGGCCAGAAACCACACCTCCACTGGTAGATAGGCTACCTTGTGCTTACCACTCCCACTGATAAGCTAGAAGGCTTCCCTCCAAAACTTTATTACATTCTGATATATGAAATACATTCAGTCACATAGCCGGCCTTAGGCATAGGGCAATTAGGTGGCTGCCTAGAGTGACGCTTTAGTAGGGGCACTTTTCCAGTATTAATTTGGTGTAGGTAGACCAGGATGGGGCACTGGGTGGTGTGGTGGGGGGTGCCATTGTGTCCTTTTGCCTCGGGCACCAGTTGACCTAAGGCCGCTCCTGTTCAGTCAATAAAGTTGACTTTAACTGTTAGATGCCGTGTCGTCTGTAGATAAAATGACTGACACTGTTGTCATTTGTTTAACATAAGCATTTATTATTCTGAATTTGCAGAAGTAGTGTGCATATTTTTTTCACTTCTGTAACAGTCAAGCATCCGTACTGCACTCAATAAGTAGCTGTCTGTGGTGATCTAGGCAGGATGTGTGTGAAAGCAACTGATCTTTGGTACAGTGTTAGGCTGAGTAGGGTTGCCATGTAACAACACTTGATTCTCCTGCTGAGACTTCTGCTGTTCATTCCTTCTATATGAATTCCTTCTCTCTTTGTGGATTTTATCCTAGTGTTTTGGTTTCTTCTCCCAGACACTCAACAGTATATTATATGCCTGTGGCCATTTGTTCTTTTACTTTTAATCCCAATCTAACAGCAGACTAGTAAACAGAAGATAACTGTCTTTTTTGGAAGGTTTGTAAGGCAGGCACTATTCCCAGAAAGACTGAATATATTTTCTTGTGATTTCTTGTTCAGGTTCATCATCATTAAGTCAAAAGTTAGTTAAAAAAAATCTAAGATGCACCTCAATGCATCTACAACTTTATGACTTCTGAGTTACTACTATATCCCCATCTTAATTCAGTTACTTCATCTAGACTTAAAATACAATGGAGTCATGACCAGTTACAGAGCATTAAAGGCATGGGAGGGTACAAAGTAAGACAAAGTATGAAAAAGCAAGAAAGAAGTAATGTATCTGAATGAAGTGGTGACAAGATGAAGGGAAAACAGAGTAGGGCACTGCAGAAATGCAAGGGAGACTCATGGGTAACAGGGGGACCCATGGAGTGTTGATTATGGCTAGGTATCTAATGTGTATATAGTCAGTAAAGTGGCTATAAAGAGGGGATTTGTACTGAAACAGTCCATGGATGAAACAGTCCGTGGATGAAAGTGAATGACCATATATGCCTGATCATTGGTAATGGTTATATACCTACTGTAATACAGCCCCATCCAGCCAGCCATCCATCCACACCCCCTTTTCCCATTTTTACACATGGGGTTGAGTTGTCATTTCAACAGTGACAATCATCAGGAGCCAAGGTTTACACCACTGGGTGGCTCGGCCTGCTGCATTAGTTCTTTCACACCACACACTCACATGCACACTCACACCTATGGCTAATTTAGAGTGTTCAATCCACCTATTGCATGTCTTTGGAATGTGGGATGAAACCAGACCACACAGAGGATACCCACTTGAACACAGGGAGGACACGCAGACTCCACACCAAAGGTACCTCAGCTTTGAATCTAATCAAGGAACCTCTTATTGTGAGATAACAACACAATCTGCTGTGCCCTCTTGCTGTGAGCTGACAATGCTATCTGCTGTGCCCCATCCCACTATATTTGGCTTCACCCATTCAGTTGCTTCCTGCACCCTCCCTTGCTTTGAAGCAACCAGCTTCCATTGAACTACAGTGCGGGGAGGGGGTGCAACATTGTCACATGTTGGTGAGGACCAGATCAAGGATGTTAATGCCTCTAGTGAGCATACAGACTATCTGGTCTGGGTGTCTATAAAATCTAGGGATTTCTGTGCCTGCATGTTTGAGGTCATGTATGATTCTCAGTTTAGGTTGGGGTGAATATAGTACTGGAATTAATGGGGAATGCCACCAGTCCACTTAAGTTGGAGCTATGAGACTCCTGGGTCACAGAGGGGGATATTGTAGCTTGCAAGGATATGGTATAAGGCTCTGTCTATGGTAATTTGGACATGGAGTAGCTCTCATTCATCATACTGCTTGAACGTTTTGAGTGGGCTTGCTCTTAAGGAAAACTGAGACACCTCCACCAACTGTCTCTTTATGTGTCGTGGCTGGTATAAATGTGTGGAAGGCATTATAGCTCTGAACTGCTGGAGTGCTCCCCACAACTCTAAACCATGTCTCTGTAACTGCACAAATGTCTATATTCTCCAGTGGGAGAAGAGCTTGGAAGATGTGGAGTTTCTAATTTAGATACCTGGCATTGAGCAGTAACAGCTTTATATTTTCTAGAGTTGGTCTTACTATGTTGGGAGGCTTATCAGGTTGTTAATGTCTAAAAAAAGTACTATTGGAGTAAACAAGGTTTTAGCCAGTATTCAAAAGCACAGAGGAGACAGGTGCAGACCATTGCTAGCAAATCAGCATGGTGGATCAACCATTTTTTTCCCAGGCTAACAAATTATGTGCTCCTTGGAGTAACACTAAAACTAAGCCAATTATTAAAGTCAATTGCATTTTGTTCATACTATGGTATCATCTTTGGAGAAGAAAGTATGCTTCAATGCTAAGATCATACCAGCATGGGACACATAATCTGAGAGCTCCATTGTGTTTTCCTTTATATAGTCTAGGGAGGTTCATCTCAGGTCATTTACACCCACATGAACTACTACTGAGTCATACTGGTGCTTATGGTTCAATGACATGAGTACATGATCCTATGGATCCTGGACCCAGATAGGAAACTTTCCATGAGGCTCTGCTACCAGCCTTGTGAGTGGGACATCTGTGTGCCTCATAATGGCGTCTCCAATAATCAAAGGTTGGGCTGGCAAGTGGTATGCCTTTTGGCTTAGAAGTTAAGGCACCTCAAAAGTTGGCTATATGTGATATGGGTGTCATTCTGATATAATTATTTTGATGTTGACAAGGAGACTTATTATTAGAACAACATCTAGGAGGGTTTTGTGGTTTGGGAAGGATATATTTAAGAGCCTCATCCTATTTGGGTCTATGTGACTGATATATAGCAAGTGTGGTAGATTTAGTGTGTGTTACAACAAGATTGATATTATAGGTGCTTGTATGTGAGAACCTTGCCTCCAGTGGAAATGTGTAACTACAGCTCTGATATACTGCATTATTCTGCCTGAAAATTTGCTAGTTGTCAGTAAACATGAGATATTGTTACATTACCTTATGATACCCATATCCACACATCTGGCTGCAGAGATAGTAGGAAAGTGCATATCCATTGTTAGAGATCTTTATAATGTGTTCTACAGGGGGATGGTAAAGAGGTTTTTTTCAGCTAGCTAGATTGGTTGCTGAAGAGTAAATGACCACAATTTATACTAGCTAAATCTAAACTCATGTGTAAGAAGTCCCTCAGTATACAAACTATTTGCTATTAGCTCAACTAGTTAGTGGGGGGATTTTAGGGGTTGTTACATATGGAAAAATTCAATTCTAGATGTCTGCATCTATAAAGAGCACTGCTAACCACCAATGGGCGGTAAACAGTATTCCTCAAACTCAATGTCTTTATACAGGCAAACCATAGCTTCAAACAATCAAACTAGCTCTCCATGCCAATAAGTAAACTCACACTTTGATGTATCACTGAATACATTCCAGCTCAGAAGACACCTGGTTGATTTAATTGACCTCAGAGTCCTTGTGTCATCCCTGATCCTGGTATTGACAAGTAGCTTATAGTCAACCTGTTTTTTGTATAGTCTGTGTAACTAATTATAGAATCACGTATGATTAAGACATTTCCCTTTGTAGGAGCAGACTTAGAGGGCATTATGGGCTTAAGCCAGTTTTCCTGGTGACCCTTTGGGTGATTTACATGGAGTTGCAGTATGTGTTATTAGAGAATAAATAAGTGTTGTCTTGTGCACTGGCAGCTGATATCTTTTAGAACATATGTTCAAGGAAGCTTTGGCAATTATTTTGTTTACAGCCTCAACATAAGTTATGGGCTTAGTGGTATATTGTGACTGATGTTGTGGTGTGGATGTATATGCTTACTGATAGTGGGCTGATGCGTGAAGTTGGTCTTAATTTTTCTTATATATTTACATTGCTTCTGAGTTGGACTAACAATTGGTAGAATCAATGAGCAGTTATTAAGCATAGGACAGTTGTTGCAATGCCTTGGAGCACCTAATGCAAGCAGACTGGCCACATTTCTAGTGAATGGACAACTAGGGCTTGCTGTATTACTGAGGGGATGGAGAGAGACTACTATAAAAGATCCTGAAGATTTATCAAGGAAGTATTTAAGGTGATATCCTGAAGTTAGAATAGACGGTGACTAACCTATCAGTGCTTTGTGAAAAGACAAATTAGGTATGCCAAGAATGATAAACATTGCTGATTTGCCTATCAGCTACTATCTGGCTACTACTTGTGCCAACCTCACCACAGCTACACTGAGCTCAGCAATGTTCTCTTGCTCCTTCTCCTGTTTATCCTGATAGCACATAAAGCAGTTCAGTGTAAAACAGATAAGCTGCATGATTGTCTAAAGCCAGACCAGTCAGGGAAGTCACCCACACACTGCCGAATTAGAGGCAATCTGCAATCAATGTCCATCTACTCTTATCTCCATAAGATCAAATTTGTAGCTCTAATCCCAGGCTGGCTACCCAGAAACTGTTTCCAGGCTTCCAAGTAATCACTAGTCTTTATGAATTAAAAATATATATATAAACTATTTTTCTGCTCCTTCCCTCACCAGGAACAAAACAGCAGATCTAATCCCAAACTGATTCATGAAATTTGAATTGTAGGCTACCAGCAGCTATAGACATATTTCTGAGTTTAAATGTAAGCCAGAAGAAATGGATTAGTACTCTTTATATTGTAGTGTGCACTAAGTGGTAGAAAGATTTCAAATAGAGGGTAGTAACTCTCTCAGAGGAGGACCATCCCAATTTGAGTTTCTAGTACTCAATAGTTTCAGCAGATAAATTGAGATTGGGTGGTGCTTCCAAACTAGATGCTCACTATAGGTAGGTCACTCAAGATCTACCAAGTTTCATAGCACTATAGGAAAAGGGTGGTGTGTGGGGAAATTAAACACACAGCAACAGCTGTCACAGATCACTGACAGCTCCAAAAGATTAAAACCTGCTCCTTTTCTGCTTACCTTATACAATAAATGCTACTTATCAGTTCTTAACACAGATCACCTAGACCTACTCTCTTTTCTGTAGGAAAATGGAAACAATTGTTTGCTGACTTGTCCTAACCAATAACTCTTTTCAAAAAAAAAAAAAAAAAAAAACAGCAGCAAAAGTTGTCACAGATTAATGGCAGCTCCCAAAGATTAAAAACACATAAAGGAAGAAGTAAGACTGAAAGGACCACAAAGAAGAAAGATTACATAAGTAATCAGTGAGATACACCAATGAGTATTTAGAAATGTACTGAAAAATAACAGGAGGAAAAAGGAATGCAGAAACAATGGAAAGAGAGGGAGGCAGATGCCCTTCAAGCATGTAAAATATATTTTTGGTTTAAAAGCAGTGGACTGGTTATCATATGAGGGAGTGATAAGTAGGACAGATGTGTGAAGAAACAAGAAGGTCAGTCAGGAAGTGAAAAGAATTAAAAAAATAAAGGATATGACCATGATACTATAGAAGAGAGAAGGAGAGGGAAATGCTTAAAGCTTCAGGTGAGGCTGAAATAATAACTGGCTAGTAAAGTATAAGCATAAAAGAGAATAAAGTATGGGAGAATTATGAGATATGGGATGAGGTGTAGAAAATGGTGAAAAGGCAAAAGATTGCAGGTCCATTGTATTGACGATAGATGACTCCAAAGAGGAAAGGCAAGGAGAGGAGGGCCAGTGAGAGTCCAGATTGCAGGAGGTATTAGGAAAAGGATGTAAATAATATTAATATGTGGTGCAGATACAAAGTAGTCTAGAAAGATTTGATGTAAATGAAAACAATGTGGAATAAATTATAGAATAAGAGCTTAAGGAGGGATCGTCATTATGCCTTTTTAGAGTGGATGAAAGATAGATGTCACAGGGAATGGAAGACAGAATTAAGATATTATTAATGGCAGAATGACTAAAAACTGAAAAGAAAAGCAATGGGAAATAGGTAGTAGGGAGTGAGAGCTGCATAAGCGGGTAAAAACATTAAAATACAGACTTGATAATATGTGAAGAGGAAGAGGGCAAAGAGAATGAGGGCAGTAGAAGGAGGGAACGGATAGAACTAAATGTGATAATGTGAAAGAATGGCAGGTTGGCAGTTTGCTTAAGGCAAAGACCAAGTATGAGAATAGTCACTATCATAAATAATTTAACAATTTTGAGTGCTAATATATATTAAATTGTGTAAATAGAGAAACTATTAAATAATAACACGTATTGGATAACTCGTGGTGTAATTTGAGACTATGCTGTTTGATATAATGGAAGGTTTAGATCATAGTTTTTAAAATGCTATGATATGCCAAAATATAATTCAGAGAAAGAAAAAAAAACAATGGCACATTGAGTAGACTGCATTAGGACCTCAACTGATTTATATCCTAGAGGATATGATGAACTAACTCTTGCCCAGTGTTTGAACTTACATTGAATCTGCTGGTAGTGATGGATCCTGCAATATTCTAACAGATGCACCTGTAGCTGTATGTTCTTATGTCAACATATTTTTTCTTCAGAATACAACACTAACTTACTTTGTATTAAATTAAGAACTTCCAACCTATATACACTCTCATCAACAGGCATGTTGTCTACTTCTGACTACCTATTAAAGTGACAAGAAAATCCACTTTTTGTGATAGGGTTCAAATTAGATTATTAGATTGCCTACCAGTCCTATGGTATGACAATAAAGTCTAATACAGCATGAAAATAAAGTGTAATACTCTCCTTAGCATAGCCTCACATGCAGAAGAGCTATCAACATTGTTCCCTGGGCAGTTTTTTAAACCATAGCACCCCCCCACACACACACATACACACACACACACACACACACACACACACACACACACACACACACACACACACACACACACACACACGCACACAAACATTTTGTGGGGGATGACCATGCATAAATGTATGTTATTTTCTGGAGTCACATTTCTTATTGCTTTAAATATATAATAATGCACCAAATTGTTTTCAATTTATTGTTTATTAAGTGAAATTTTTGGAGTTTATTTTAAATTTGTAATATGAATATTTTGCTTACAAGAAGTGAAAGAAAACATTTCTAATTAACAGTAAAAAAAATATTCAAATTAAGAACATTTTTGCTGGGATACAGAAACCTACTTTGCTGGCAGGTGGCAACCATTTCTGATTTTCAAGCATTGCTACTGCCTATAGGAGGTGCAGCATCATGGTTAACTGTCCCTGCATCCTACTGCAATATGCTACTCTGCTCATAACCACACCTGTCACTGAATCCTGGCAATCATCCTTAAAAGACCATTCAGGTTGCAGTCATTATAATCTGCTAATGTCTGTACTCATCAATTACAACTATTTTATTAACTGTGTATGTCACATGTCTGATTGTGATAAAATATTTTAAATTAACTCATTCCAATTTGGTTCTCATAAATCCACTTTACTCCTACAAAATCAACTAATTACTGCTCAGCTTGGTTAAGACAGTAGGCTCAGTTACTCAGTCAATTTCATCTATACACAACCTCGCCATAATCCGAAATTATAGATATATCAGTGACAGTGTGCACCTCAGATATCTGATTGTGGTAATATAAATAAACAACACAACAATAATAAAGATAATAATGATGATGATGATGATAATGGTGACAGTAACATAACTCCAGTTTATTTCATACAAACATAGTAGCTATAGTAAATTATTCCAACGTATTTCATAAAAATATACACTAGACCTGCAAATCAAGATTTACAACTGATTAAGGTGAGAAATCAGCAAGAAGGTAAGTTGCTTTCATTCACACCAATCAACATCTCCACCCAACAGTTAGTGTAACTTTGGTGACTGAAATATACCTCAGCTGTCAAATTAAACTGAAACATGTGCCTACAATAATGCATTTTGGGTGTGTTTCACACACTCATGTGATGGCCATAGTAAAGAATTCCAACTTAATTCACATACCTGCAGAATAGTCCTGCAATGTCAGATTAAAGCATATTTAAAATGAGCAGATCACATGCATTTAAATTAATGCAATCAATAGACAGCCTCCTAGCCCCACTTAAGCAAGAATGAAATGTTTGACAGTAATAATATTGTCTATAGCAATACATTTTAAAGATTCTTTTACAGACAGTAACCACAATAAATCATTTAGATGCTGGAAGAGAGAACTGAGACTCTCAACTGTTGTTGAGTTGCTTGCTATAATCCAAAGCACATGTCTTAACTACCTCATCTCTTTTTGCCTATTGCATGACTCTTAGTAAGTCATTTAATCAGGCAGTGGTCATGGGTTATCCAAAATAAGGGACAGATTTGTCCAATGACCTTAGCTAATAAGCAAATTAATAAAATAAAAGTATAAATAAAATAAACAAAACAAACTCAGCTAAACAGTAAACTCAGAAAACAAACTGGATATGCTCCAATACCCGCAGGTTGTTCTGTAATGTAAAAGCACACAGTCCGTGAAGTCAGAAAATAGCCAAATTTATTTTAAGCACTAATATTGGCTTTTCGTCGGACACACTCCAACTTCATCAGAAAAAAACAGATAAACAGCATCTCCCTCAAACCGTTACCTTAAATACAAGATTTAAAAATCACATGTTCATTTAATTAGTGTCGGACTGAATATTGGCACACTCACGAATATTGAAACAAATAAATATTCATGGACTGACTTGACGTTCTAAAAAAATCAAACAATGAAATTGTTAGGGTATATCAAAAATTATAATAAATCATGAACTCACAATTTATCAGTTTAAAATCCGAAAAAAATATATAATAAATAGATAGTGGTGATGTGACCACAACGTTCAACTCCTACTGTTTACGGTGCTATTACTGGATATTATTTAATGAATCTGAAACTGACTATCAATGACAACTGATGTAACACTAGTTTAAAAATATCAATCACAGCGGAAACACAGAAAGAAGCTCTGAGTAACATATTGATATTGGCCTTGGGTAAACAACAACAAAATGTGGCAATAAAAATTAAACATTCATGTTAGATATAGAATGAACACTTGCCACGAAAAAAAGGGGGGCTCATCATCAATAAAAAACTCTGGTGTTCTACGCTGATAAAAAACATAATGCATACATTAAAAAAAATGACAAATGTCTGTTCTAACCTCAGAAACAATAACAAAGGTGCTAGCATATACACTGACCAACAACGTAACCAATAATGAAATTGCAAAAGCATGTGCTAAACTGAACGAGGGTTAATACTAACCCTAAAGATTGATGTGCCTAATAAAATAAAAAAAATACCCTATAATAATCCGACAAAGACACAGATTCTACATGGAATGACTGACCGTGATGTAGGACCGTTGAAAATAGTGTCTAATGAAGGTCATGGTAGACAATCTAACCTCTAGTTAAATTACTAGTGATGACATGTCCCTTCCAATATGTATCATGACAAAGGCAACTAATCAGATCTGGATACAAATAACCAAAATAAATTGACCCTTCACCTACTGAGTAAATAAAAACCACTGAATGTGTAAGCGTAAAAAGCCCAAGGGTTACAACTAACCCTGCATATTACTAGAACCAAAAGGAACTGCACTAGGAAGCACCTAAACAGGGCTTCTGAAAGAGATTATAGTCACTACTTGTAGCAAATATAGAAAGGGGTCATATATAGACATATTCCACAAGCTGATGGAAATATTTGCCTGGACCACTGTATTAGTTAGAAAAGAAAAGACACATATAGGAACCAGCAATTGTTATCTGTTAAGCCACTTAAGCTTTATTAGTCAAGTTATAGACAATATGCCATTTATGCCAGGGGCATGACAGGCATCTGAGTTGTCAAGACAACTCTCTACTCTCCAAATGGAGAGGAGTAGGCCCCCCTGACATCAGACTTCACCTGATCAATGATACAAAACAAAAAGTTGTGGTTGGGGTTCTCTGCTATGTGTCTGACTAAGGCATTATCCATCTTGGGCTTCATGATGGCGTATAAATGTTCATATACTCGTTCTTGCAATTTTCTGTTGGTCTTCTCGACATAAAAAGCTGGACAGTTAGAACACTGGGCAAAATACACCACTTGTATACTGGAGCAGTTAAATCTACCCGTTATCCGGTATACAGAGTCCCTAATTTCAAATCTAGACCCTGTCTTTATGTGACTACAATAGCGGCACATATTGCACTTGTACATTCCATTCCTGATGCTAAATGTCTTAGTTTTTTTTCTCTAGGATACTTTTGAGGTTTAACCCTCTTCTGAACACTATTCTTGGTTATTCAACCAACATTCTACAAATAGAATCATCCTGGGTTATCAAGTTCCAGTTTTTCAATATAATAGAAGATATCTCCCTAGCATCCAAACTATATACTGAAATGAAACTTGTAGACATTGAGGAAACCGCAGTCTTCCTCCCTTCAATATTGACTTGTTCAGTAATGTTTTGATTTAGGATGGGTACATATATCCCAGAGGTTCTCTTATTTTGGACTTCCCATGAGGTCATTTATAAAGTCTGCCGGGTAGCCCCTGTTAGAAAAGAGATCCACCATAAAGGTACATTCTTCCTCAAAATCACAGTCCCTAGAAAACATTTGGGCTGCTCTGACTAGTTGACCTTTGATGATTGATCTCTTTTGGAAAAATGGATGACAGCTGTCAAAGTGAATGTAGCTGTTAGAAAAGGATTCCTTCCTATCGATCTTGGTTACAAAACATCCTTTCTCCTTGTCCTTCATGAGGTCCACATCCAAATAAGCTACCCAGCCTAGAGCAAAATTATAAGTAAGCTGTAGAAAATTTCTGGAAGAATTGAACATATCTACCAATGAAATAGCTGTCTCTTCGTTGCCTTTCATAATCATAAAAATGTCATCTAGGAACTGTGTGTATAATACTACTTTATCCACAAAAAAGGGATTAGCTAGAATAAACTCCCTCTCCCAATAGGCCATGACCAAGTTGGCCACACTGGCACCACATGAGGATGCCATTGGTACACCTATCAACTGTAAGTAAAATCTGTTGTTAAAGGACACAAAGTTGTTGGACAAAATAATGTCCAACAATTCGCTCACCAGTTGAATGTATTTGGCAGGGGCCTTTTTTAAGGTCAACTTGACTGGAATCCAGTCTAAGGCTACTGAGTGAGGAATAGAAGTATATAAGTCTTTCACATCAACTGTTAAAAAAAAATTACTGTCCTCACTATAAGTAGTTTGATTGATCTTGGATAAAAAAGAGCAGGAAGCCTTAGAAATTTGGGGTTCACTGGCCACATATTTCTTTAGTATGGTGTCTACTACTTTGGCGCTGGCATAAGTAATACTTCCCCTGGCACTGACTAAGGGGTGCATAGATGGATCCAGTGGATTCTTATGAATTTTGGGTGATCCAAAAATAATGGGGATTCTATAGGTTGGTGGAGATATGAAATTCAATAAGTCCAAATCTATGGATTCATTGACAAACATGTCACTGAAGTAGGAAGACACTCTTGAATTACCTATATTCAATTGATTCCTTGATACCTCTTTATAAGACTCAGAGGAAAGAATGTCTTCCATCCTCCTGACATAATCGGGCTCATTCGTAACCACCAGGCCTCCACCCTTATCTGGATGCATTACCCTCACTGTAGAATTGGCTAAAGAATCTAATAAAAGCCTCTCTTCTTTGCTAATGTTGTACCTACAAGATTGTTTAGGTAAAGAGTGGCTAAGAATATGCCATATGTCCAACTCACATATCTGTTCAAATAAATTTAGAGATGGGGGCAATGGTGGATTGTATGTGCTCGCCAAAAGAAATTCACCTTTGACACTGTTAAAATTTCCTAATAATGTATGAAATTTTAACTTTCTGACAAACAGTTTCAAATCTATAATAGAAGATGCCACATCAGCCATCCTGCAGGGCACATAAGAAAAACCTTTTGCCAACAAGTCCACCGGTTCATTCTCAAAAACAAAATCAGAAAAGTTGTATATTTTAAAATCCTTTCTCGAATTAAACAAAATGTTACTTGGTTTCGACCTGAGTTGGACAATACCAGACATAAGATGACTCAGATTTTCTTGGTCTTGGACCAGTTGTTGGGTTTCCAACCTTGTTCTGGTGGAGTGGACGAGGCTAGATCCCGAAAATTTGGGCCCTCCACTTCTTCATCGGGGTTGTTGGATTTATGATGTGCTGCCAGTCGTTCACTATGTCTGACTGGATCTAAGGAGTCCATAGATTCTATAGGATTGTTTTCTTTATAATCGGACCTCGCGCCCCTGTCCGCTTCAATAGAGATAATACCCTCCGACCACCATGATCTAAAGGACAAAAAACTGCCTTGTGAAACCGGAGGTTTCAGATAAGCAGTACTGTCTTTGTAGGCCTTGATATCCCTTTTTAATTTTTTGATTTTAGTTGAAGTGAGTTTTAAAATATGTTGATCGATATTGTTATAGGTACGGTCATAATCAAATCTGTACCTTTAAAAATTGAGATAATTTTTTATTTCCCCATCCAACTTATTGATGTCCAAAGTTAAATTATCAGCTGCCAACTGGTAGTGGTTGCTGATGATGTCCATGAGTTCAAACCCATGTCTATCAAATAGGTGAATTAACTCCAGGTGGAAAGGAGACCCCTCCACCAACCCTGTTGGATATTGCCAGTCAATTTCATCTATACACAACCTCGCCATAACCTGAAATTATAGATATATCAGTGACAGCGTGCACCTCAGATATCTGATTGTGGTAATATAAATAAACAACACAACAATAATAAAGGTAATAATGATGATGATGACGATAATGGTGACAGTAACATAACTCCAGTTTATTTCATAAAAACATAGTAGCTATAGTAAATTATTCCAACGTATTTCATAAAAATGTACACTAGACCTGCAAATCAAGATTTACAACTGTTTAAGGTGAGAAATCAGTAAGAAGGTAAGTTGCTTTCATTCACACCAATCAACATCTCCACCCAATGGTTAGTGTAACTTTGGTGACTAAAATATACCTCAGCTGTCAGATTAAACTGAAACATGTGCCTACAATAATGCATTTTGGATGTGTTTCACACACTCATGTGATGGCCATAGTAAAGAATTCCAACTTAATTCACATACCTGCACAATAATCCTGCAATATCAGATTAAATTATATTTAAAATGAGCAGAACACATTAATTTAAATTAATGCAATCAATAAACAGCCTCCTAGCCCCACCTAAACAAAAATGAAATGTTTGACAGTAATAAAATTGTCTACAGCAATGCATTTTTAAGATTCTTTTACAGACCGTAACCACAATAAATCATTTAGATGCTACAACAGAGAACTGAGACTCTCAACTGTTGTTGAGTTGCTTGCTATAATCCAAAGCACATGTATTAACTACCTCATCTCTATTTGCCTATTGCATGACTCTTAGTAAGTCATTTAATCAGGCAGTGGTCATGGTTTATCCAAAATAAGTGACAGATTTGTCCAGTGACCTTAGCTAATAAGCAAATTAATAAGATAAAATTATAACTAAAATAAAGTACACCAATTTAATTTGCATAAATACAAACTAGTCCTGCAATTCCAGACTAAACACTGTTTAAAATGAGCAGATGATAAGGGGGTAACGTACCTCCAACTACAGACATCCCAGCTCCCCTATGAAGTCCTCAGCACAGTATCACATAGCCTGGCGGATGCTCCAACTTGGACACAGTGGAAATGGATTCCATAGTATCAACTAAGAGACAAGTATGAGGACTTCAACAAAGCCCCAAGTAAAACATAAAATAATAAAAAAAAACTTTCAAGAGACAACAAATGCCTTATAATCTGGGTCTATTTTAGATCAGCAAAATGCTTAAACAAGCGGACGCTGATTGATCGACCTTATTTAAGTGAATGTTCAAAATATCAAAGCAACAGAAACCCAATTTTTTTCCTAGGGAAAGAATGCAGTTGTCCGTTTCTATTGCTTTGGTATTTTCAGTGCTGTGGTGGAAAGTTACAGGTCAGATTCAGGTAAGTGTGCGATTGTGTGGATGTGAGTGTTAGGGTGGGTTAGGTGAGCTAGGGTTAGGGCTCGGGTTAGGTATGTGTGCGGTTGTGTGGACATGAGGGTTAGGGCAGGTTTAGATTAGTTAGGGTTCAGGAGCTGGTGAGGTGAGTGTGCTATAGTGACGGATCTTAGGTTTAGGGTTTGAGTTAAGGTAAGTGGATAGTTAGTGGTGTGTGCATAGTTTAGTGTAGGTTAGGTGACAGATTTTAGGTGTATGTGTGTGGATTTCTGTTTGTTTGGTGTGCTTGTGTTGTGTGTATGTTTTTTGGATCAGCGATTTTTTTCCCTAGGAAAAAAATCGCTGATCTCACAGTTCGAGATTGTAAGCTTTTGCTTATATAAGGTTGATCAATCAGCATTTGCTTTTTTAAGCGTTCGATAATCTAATATAGACCCTTATAATCTTATATTAACACATTACTATGATTCTAAAAAAGTAGTTTAAATCTAGAAGCAGACCTAATTAATACAAAATCTATTTCCTCAAATTCCCATTATGCAATATTGCAGTTTATCTAGTTAGCAAGTAATTATTTTTCTCCAAATATCATACAGTGGACAGCACAAATGCTCATCCAGTAGATCAGTCATAGCAAGCATCATCATATGATATAGAATAAGAATGGTTCAAGTCTTTAGGCATATTTTTACAGATTTTCATAAACACACTGTATTGTTACATTACACATCGCTGTCTCTTTTATCAGGCATGGAGACATATTAAGTAAAATGTCAGGACACACAGACATCAACAAACTAACTGCAACCTCCATGTTTCCATGCTGTAAGTCTAGTTATATTAACTGTCATGGGTAAATAAATGAAAAGTAATTATCAGACATGGGATATACCATTCAACAATCTAGCAGTTGTAGCAATTTTGTTGTCTATATATCCGATTGTGATAGAAAGCAATGTTCACATTAAATACTATTTCACACAAACAGTAATGACAGAAACATTTTTCATCACTTCACAAAAATCACACTAGTCCTACACATACCTTGTCAACCTGTTAGCTAAAGAATAAGGGACAAAAGACAATGGATAATGGTGATCAAAAGTCCAAAATCAGGGACAGATATTAAACATTACTCATACACACTTAAAATATAAAGTTGCTAAAAACAAGGTTTACTTTAACATGTATTTTCTGAAGGATATGCAGTCTGAAGCTCAAATGTTTGTCATTATTTCTCATTGCAATCCACAATGATTTTTCAAAAAAAAATCAGAGACTTTATCAACAACAGATCAAATATATAAGGTAAAGTCACAATCATTTTGCAAAATCAGTGACTGTGAGCAGAATAATGACCTACAATTCATGTCTTTCAGTTTCAGATACTGACAGCCCTCATTCCCAGTAATTACAACTAATGTTTGTCTGCGTATATCACAGTTATCTAGTTGTCCAGTTTTATATATCTTTATCTATCTATATACCTATCTATTAATCTATCTTTCTATCTAGTATCTACCTCTATCTATCTATCTATCTATCTATCTATCTATCTATCTATCTATCTATCTATCTATCTATCTATCTATGCCAGTCAGAAGTCTAGAATGACCTCTCATTCATATTGCCCTATCCATGTGGATGCAGGTGGTCAGGTCCTTCATTATCAACAGCAACTCCTGTTTTCCCACCATATCTTGTAGGCCCGGCAGCTGCTGCCTGAATGAACAGTTTTCCTCACTATCATAACAATTCTGCTGTGTATTGTTGATGAAATTATGAATAATGGCCTGTCCCAACACTGGAGTCTGACTGCCGTGAGTCTATCACTAATTCTGATAATATCTCTCAGTAACTTCTGATGCCTTTCCCTCATGCCAATTTTCACACCATTTCAAGCAGTTACCCTACCTGAGTATTAGACTCTGGATCACAAACTAAGTGCATTTTCTACATTGCCCTTCCACTGCATCTCCTGGATACAGAAGATGTCCAGTCTCCTTCTTACCATCATGTTGTTCATGTCAAAACTCTATCCTGTCAGTGAACCTATTGAGTGTTAATAATTCTTAGTTCATGTTTGGCAAGTTGATTGGTTTTACATCCAGCATTTGCTCAACAGAGTTATCCTGGGTACCCCAAGTTTAGCAACTGGACTCTGGCCAAGTTTATTTTATTTTAAAAATGTTATTGTTACTGCAGACAGTCTGAATGCTTTTTACTTGCCATTTGCCTTTAATAAAAAGTTATTTGTCAAAAAAATAAATTCTTTGGTCCAGATTCCAAAGACTTGCTCTCATTGCAAGTGATATACTTCTGATTAAGCTTGCTCAAATTCCAAAAGGAAAGTAAGTGACTTACTCTGGTGTAAGACCTACCTATAAAACAGACATGCAGAAGGGGCCAGATTCCAAAAGACTTGCTCTTGGTTGTATAGACTGGAATAAGTCATTTACATAGAGATCAAGTCTTTTGGAATTGGGGCAAGCTTACTCTAAAGTAAGTTACTTAAAATGGGAGCTAGCATTTTGTAACTGGACCTTACATTTTGTAAAATAGAAGGAAAAGATGGCAGAGTAGCTCAGAGGACTAATTCTCTGAAATGCTAAGGAGCTTTACTATATAGTCTTAGATGTAGTTTTTGTAGTCTTTACCAACATACTGTATATCTCTGAGCATACCATTAAACCAGACAAATACTCCCAGATCAGTGCTGCAAAAACAACTTATAAAGTGTAGCCATAGTTGTCTAACAAGAAAGTAAGTCAGTAAAGAAATCAAAGCTTTTTGACCTCCTACTGGTGTGAACTTATGTTAATTAAATCCCTGAGTCAAATACAGCCATAAAAGATAAATGAATGTTTTCAACAGTTGCATTAACAGTGGTATTTCCAAGAAGAAATAGAATTCAGCAGGACGATTCTTGCAAAATGAAGTTTCAGCTGTGTACAAATTGAAGAAGGCATGCTTTTTCTTAAGATATAAGGCAGCCATTAACATAATTCCTGTACTGGATCGATGTCCAGCAATCAGGCTTCATTACCTAAATAACTACATTGAGAAGTACTATTAGACATAGGTGTATAAAGCACCATTTGCTTAACTCTTTGTTTTAATTCTGTAGGATCTTGTATTTTCATAATTTGTTTGTGTCCCTACTTTACATATTCACAGTAATCCTCTTACAGAGAGAAAATACATCATACGGAAATACTGCTTGCCCTTTATACCAGAAGTTTAAATATGTAACCTTTAGTTGAAATCTGTAACATGGATGTGAGTACCAGGTCTCCATACTTCCCAAACATTGACTACTGTTGTTCTTTCACTGAATGTGTATGTGTGTGTGTGTGTGTGTGTGTGTGTGTGTGTGTGTGTGTGTGTGTGTGTGTGTGTGTGTGTGTGTGTGTGTGTGTGTCTATCTAGAAGTATTGGTGAAGAGTGAATTAGATGATCTCTCAGACTTAGTGGAAAGCTTTGGTTCAACACTCAGTGACACTATTTTCTTAGTAAGAGTTGTAACCAAAAAAGAAAGGGGACAACAAGGGTGTAGTCGACAAAATAAAAACACTGGAAAAAAGATAGAATGAAACCACTCCTGAAAGGAGGATAACTAGGTTTAAAACCCACACTTTAATGAATTACATACACATTTAAAGTGTTTTTAAGATGTTTTGGTAGATTCTGATGAAGTCTCCACTTTGTCAGGGACAAACATGCTTAATTAATTAAAGTGTGGATTTTAAACCTGTTTATTCTACATTGAGGTGTAGTTTCATTCTGTCTTGTTCTTAGTAAGAGTTATTGAACATTATTCTGATCCTAAAGAAACCATCAGCAGAATATTCTTAGCTTATCTAATTTAAAGATGCACATGTTGCTTTTAATGAATTTGTAGAATAATAGACTGCCAACAATAAATGTGACATCCAGGTAATACCCCACTGAACTGACACCAAATAATCTGACATCCCTTACTCTCCTGGGTCAGTAACTAAGGAGATTCCATTATCATTACTGACTCCAATATGAAACTGTCACTTAAACAGGAGTAATATTTCATAATTATCACCTAAGAGCACAACAGGCTCACACTCTATATCTTGGGGACTGGACTGTATATTTCTGTCCACCACAAATGTAACTCCTTATTACGCACTTCAGAACAATCTGTCCCAGTTTAAGACCTCTGATACACTCAAACTTGAATAAATTAAATCTCACACATCCAAACACTTCTTGGAAAGCCTGACACAAATTTCCAGCTGTGTCCCTTTCCCAAAATAATCCAGTAATGCTGCACAGTGTCCTCAAGCCCTTCTAAAGGGATGTCCAATTATGAAAAGTAAATATTAAAACAAATATCAGCAAATGACCTAAGCAGTCAGGCTTTTGGAGTGGAAGTTATCAAGGCAAGTATAAGCACTCTTAGATCACTAAAGTAAAACACTGATTGTCCAGCCACAATGTAAGTTAATAAAAAATATTTAATATTGAGCAAAATGATTAAAAATATAAAACAGTAATTCCCAATAAACAAACAAAATTCAATCACCAGGAAAATTAAATCAATACTGTAGGATAGAGATCCAACATTCAGAAAAACTCAAACTGATCTAGCTGATTAGTTATAATGCCCTAAGTAACTAAAAAACACTGTCCCTGATCTAAACAAAATTACTACAACAGAGCAAAGGCAGGCTTACAGTTCTTAGTGAGTCCTTTTGGAGTATCCACTGCACAGTACATCTGTAATCAACTGACAACTGTAACTGAAAACTGACAACTGTCTTTTTGTACCTGAGTACAGCTGGCTCTTTTAGAGACTAGCATGTCAACTGTTCCAGTTCTAATTTTCATTTCATATTTTTAAATTCAACCAACAGCTGTTTTCTAAAAGTTCCTTCATGTCTTTCAGCTTCTGAAACATGAATGTGCAGCTAGCAAACTAAGGGGGATCAAGAAGCCAGGCCCTGAGTAACATATAGCAACTGTCAACTTTCAAATAACATCATTTGCTGATCAGCTGAGTCTGAGACAATTCGCCTTTAGATCCTCTCTTCACAAACACGTGCTCTTATAAATGTAAAAGGACACTGTGCAAGTCTTTAAACATTCTGTTTGAACAGATCATAAATCAACATGTAAGAACTTATTTACAACTTATTTACAATATCATAGATCATCATGCTGGCATACAATACACAGGACAATCTGAAATTATATGCAAAACTTCAGCCAGGTATGGTAACACAGATGCCAGTGTCCAATTTCTTCATATCCCCCCCCCCCATGACTCAAGCTTAGTTTTCAAGTATCCCTGAAAAACATCACTTGAGAAAAATGGGTCTGTCTAGGAATACTAACCTACTCCTCTCTTGGGCAATTCATTTGCATTGGCTCCTTCTGAGGAAACTTTGCTGAGCACAGTCCCCACCCCACAATTTGATGCATCTAATTGCACAACAATTTCTTTACTACAATCTAGTCTGGCCAACACAGGGGGTCATCCCAAAATCTCATCATGTTTTTTGAATGCCGGTTCGCAGTCTGTGGTCCGCACTTTCCCATCCTGTTTATTTTAACTACTTGGGTCAGTAATGGGGTGCAGTCATTGCACCACAGCAGGGCACAGTACCCTCTTGTCCCTAGAAATTCTCTCACTTGCTTTTTAGTAACAGGACCTGGCCATGCTTGAATAGCTTCCACTTTACAGGTTCTGGCCTAATCTTACCACTCCCCACTCTGTGCCCTAAGTAAGTGGCCTCTGCCACACCCACTTGACATTTACTGAGTTTAGTGGTTAATCTTGCGCTTTTAAACTGGTCTGCAAATGCCCATAGCATAGTCTTTAATGTAGAGTTTATCTTCAACACAAGACCATTAGTCTGGGTATGGTAGGAGGTGTTCTTTACATGTTTCACCCTGCAATACTTCTACATACAAGTCAGTAGGTCTGACATGAAGTTGGCATCTTGATCAGTCAGTTGGAAAAGCCACCCTGCTGAAAATTTGTAGCAAAGCATTTGCCACCTTTTCTACATCAATATCACCTGCAAAAGGAATATTAGGAACCATAGCTAGAAGTGGCAGATGGTAGGCTCTAGTCTCTACCAACTGCCCTACTACCTCACTTTCCAGCCCTCCCTTAGCAGTCCACTTTCTATACAATGCACATTCCTTCTCTTCCTCAATATCACTTGCACAAGTAATATTAGGGAATATAAATAGAAGTGGCATATGGTAGGCTTTAGGCTGTACCGACTGCCATACTAGTTTTCCTTCTAGCTCACCTCCAGGAGTCTAGCCTTTATATGACAAATATTTGTTCCCGTATACAGACTGTCCTCTTCCTTGAGCCACAGGTGTTTCCTTAGCCATTTCCCTTAAGCTTTGTAATGTAGTTGAGCCTGTCTGAACTATACATTTGTGACCCTCCCAATTTCCCTTTCCACAGAAAGCATAGTAACCTCTGACAACTGTATCTCACTGTCAATCTGAGTACTATCACTCACTTCCATCCATGCAGTCACCATGTCCAAGGAAACATCAGTACCTCCAAGCAGCTGTGTCTCACTTTCAAATGTACTGCTACAGAATAGCTCCTTCTCTGAAACAGCCACCACACCAGTCCTAGCTTCATGTATGAAATTTGTCTGCATCTCCCCCAAGCTACAGGACCTATATGTCTGCCTCCAAGCCTAACTATGTATCACTGTATGCCCACAATGCACTGCATCATCATAGTCATTCCCTACCAGGACATCTGCAAGAATATTTTCAAACACAAGCTCCCCTTCCACAGGAAGCCTAGTGCTTTCCAACCATTGTGACTCACTGTCAATCTGGGTACTACCACTCATCTCAGTCCTTGGAGTCATGGTGTCAAAGGGAACATCAATACCTACCAGCAGCTGTCGCTCACTTTCAGACTTACTGCTGCAGGATAGCTCCTTCTCTGAAACAGCCACCACACTAGTCCCAGCTTCAGCCTGGGTCTCACTCAGGCTACCAGATGTGCATGCCTGTCTCCAAGCTTTACTGCATGTCACTGCATGCACACAAGGTACTGCATCATCAAAGTCATTCCTATCATGACATCTACAGAAATATCCTCAAACACACCTAACTGCTTGCTTACTCTTACCCTCCCAGTCATGATGAACAGTAGCCAAAGTAATTGGAATGGGGTCCCTCCCAAAGGTCTGACTGGAGTGGTCTGTCTAAGCAATTACTGCTTTTTTCTAACCACTGCAGGCTCACAATGGTTATATCAGAAGTTGTGTTTCTCTTAGCAGTAACCTGTTTACCATATACTAAGATAGGATATGAATTTTGGTGATAGATTGGCACCACTGTTATTTCCAAACAACATACCTCTGGCAATTTTATCATCACCACTTGCTGGCTACCTCACATTTTGTTTTTTACCGTGCTTCAATGGGCATTTATCTGCTATATGTCCCCTCTAGTTACACTTGAAACATATAATTCCTTACCGTGTAGTTGGACTAGTAGTTTTCCCTGTTACTGGTGTACTCTGTTGGAGTGGTTTATAATGCCCCCCCCCATGGGTTTCCTTAGGTCCATGTGCAGCATTGGGAATTCCATTCATGTGCATTGATGCTCTGCTTGCTATGTAGAAATCCCCTTTTCTTCCCAACTCCTCCGTAGAGTTACACTCTCTATCTGCTATGCAGATTCTCTGCCATCAGAAAAAATACTAAGGACATGTTTCCTGACCAAAAGGTCTGCCTGTCCCTCAAAAGTGGTGATGTGACTCCCACTCACCCATCAGTGAAAGTAAGCACTTAAATCACTAATATAATCAAGTACATTTTCATCTGCCTTGCATCTCTGTTCACAAAACTTTTTCATATAAGCTTCAGGTATTAGTTTAAAGCTACCTAGAACACAGTTCTTAACTTTAATATAATTTAAACAATCTACATCACACAATTTTGACATGGCCTGAACAGCTTTACCATGGACTCAGGGAGTCAGGAGACAAACCCAGAGCTCATGGTCAACATCACACTGTCTACATACCCTCTCAAATATATGAAAAAAACTGTCAAAGTCATCCCCATCCCTGTATTTAGGAAAATGTTTACTGAACTTTATAGCATCTGAGGTCTGATTATTCCCTTCCCCATTACCTCCATGACCCTCTTGAAGAGTATGAAGCTCCACTTCATGTTGGTACTGTTTCTAGTTTGCCTTGGCTTCTAAACACCTCAGTCTCTCTGCTGATTCCAGTTCAAGACATTGTATTATCTCCTCAAACTCCCATCATCTGGCTACCAGTTCAAATCAATGCTTTTTCTCCTCAGTCTCCAGGCACATGATCTTTACCTCCAAATGGATTCTCAGGTCCTCCAATGAAAATGTGGACTGTTCTGTCCTGGCAGGCTGCACATCTTCAATACCAAAATGAATATCCTCTGAATGGCTGCTCTGAACTAAAGCTGCAACTAAGGCTGAAATATTTGCTTCCTTATTTGGCTTGGCATGCACCACTCCTCTGGCTTCACACTCCTTGGCCAACTGGTTCTTTGTCAGCTTACTATAGTCTTCTGCTGAGATGTTTGCCTGCTATCCTTGACTACCTAACAAAAATAAATAAAACTGTCGTGGGCTGAGATTCTGTATGTCTACTTTGTGGCTGTCATGAGTATACCCCTTAATGACAACTACCCACAGGCTACTAAAGTCTAATTAAAAAATTCCCACACCGTTGGCACCAATTAATGTGACATATGGTTAATATCCCACTGGACTATTAACAATAAATGTGATGACAGATAATACCCCACTGAACTGCCATTAAATAATGTGAAGTCCCTTGCTATTGTGGGTCAGTAACTAAGGAGTTTCAATCCTCATTACTGACTCCAATATGAGCCTGTTACTTTAGCAGGAGTAATATTTCACAATTTTCCCCTATGAGCACAATATGAACACGCATCAGTGAAGGCAAAGGAATCTACTGTTTTGGTAAAAAGTTACATAAATGTACTATGTCTTTACATGCACTGCTGCTGTATTATTAACATATGGGAGAGTGCCATAGCTCAAGGGTAAACCTGTGAGAGGGAAGGAGCAGAAGAGAGCCCCAAAAAGCCATACAGAATGGCACTAGCAAAACCAGCATGCAAAGAAGTCCAGGTAGCTGCTTCAATTATGCATTTATTTATTTATGTATTTCACATTTGTTAACCAGGTTGGTCCAGCTGAGCACAGGCCCATTTTCAGTGGAGACCTGAGGACAAAAGCTCCAAGAAAACAGTTATAAAAATATAGAGTACATATATTAATAAGAAGTAATACAGCAGAATTTTACAGTGATAATATATATAGAGAGAGATAACATAATTTTACATAATTGTGAAATTAAAAAAATACAAAAGATTAAAGAACAAATACATAGAGGAATGTGCAATTAGTAGTCAAGTAAGTATAATGAAGCAGGGTTAGCAAAGACTAAAAAGGAAATGAGACATAGATTATGCTAGTGTGTGTATATATATATATATATATATATATATATATATATATATATATATATATATATATATGTGTGTGTGTGTGTGTGTGTGTGTGTGTGTGTGTGTGTGTGTGTGTGTGTGTGTGTGTGTGTGTGTTTGATACATATGCACATGTTGCATGGTTCCACAGTATTTTCTAAATAGGGTCGGTCAATAAACTTACATTACAGTAGTTGGAGAGATGAATGATTAGGTAGGGTCCTAATGGGCAAATCCAATTTTTCTGGAAAAAGTGTTATAGTTCTTTTTTAAAACTTTTGGTTTGTATAATGGTTCTCAAGGTGTCAGGGAGGTTGTTCCAGATTTTTAATGGAGGATTTATATAAGAGATTGCCTATGTTCATTTTGGATGTATAAGTTTGAAGAAGGAGCTTTTCAGCACTGTGTAGGGGATGGGGAAAGGAATAGTAGGTAACTATATTGGAGAGAGAGGGACATGATGTGGGTTTATTTAGAAGGACGTGGGTTATGTGAAGTTGGGGCAGTTTCAGATGATGGGAACATTCAATCCAGTTCAGCTTATTGAGAGATAGGCAATGGCGGGTAGGATTAGATAAGATGGCTGTAAATTTAGAGAGTTTATTGTAAGTTTGTTCTAGTTTGGAGAGTAGGCAGGATTGAAGATTGGTAAGGAATAGTGCTCCATAGAGGAAACTAGGAAGGAGATACTGTAGGCTTGGGCTAAGGTGAGTCTGGAAACAGTGGACAGGATTTTTTTATTGTGGTGAAGTAGGTCAAGTTTTTGGTTAGTTTTCTTAATTGATTGCTGGATGTGTAGATCAAATTTTAGCTGGTCATCAATTTTCAGTCCTAGTAGTTTTGTGTGAGTGTCTGTGCTAATGATGGTATTATTTATTGAAGAGATGGAGAAGAAAAGCTTAAGGTGGTCACTGACTTTGTGGATAAAGAGGTGTTTTGTTTTTTTAGTGTTCAAAAAAAGCTCATTATCATTTAGCCAGTTTTCAACTGAAAGGAAGGATTGTTGTATCTGCATCTATAGTTGTGAGATTGAGTTAGAGGATGTAATCAGAGTAGAGTCATTGGCATATGGTATGAGGGTAGAGAGGGTGGTGGAAGAATGGAGGTCATTGTTAAAAATGTTAAAACAATGGGGTCCAAGAATAGAACCCTGGGGTACGCCAATGTGTATAGTTAAGAAAGTGGAGCAACAAGATTGCCGCTTCACTGATTGTAGCCTGTCTGTGAGATAGCTAGAGAACCAAGAGAGAGCTGAGCTAGAAAGATTTAGGTTAGCCAGTTTGTTAAGACGTTTGGAGTGTGATACCACATCAAATGCTTTAGATAGGTCTAAGAGCAGACATGAGACTAGTTTGTTGCTATTCCTAGCTTCAGCGATAGTGTGAATAAAGGATAAATGGGCTGTAGAATGTCTGAGCTGTGGTTGAAAGCCATGTTTTGTAGGAGTGAGGAGGTTTTTTCAATGAGGAATTTCAGTATCTGGTTATGCACACATTTTTCGAGAATTTTGGATAGTGGGGAAAGTATAGCAATGGGCAGGGGAGCTGGTATTGAGGGAGTTCCAGTCAGTATTTACATCTCCTAGCAGGATAGTTTCATAGGGTATATTTTGAGACCCCCAGGAAAGTATGTTTTCAATAAATGGGATGTTCATACCAGGAAGAATATAAATAGTGGCAATAGTGCGTTGTTTGTGGTCATTAAGGTGGTAATTTAGTACTAGGATTTTGGCTGGGTGAAAATTAGGTGGATTAACAGGTAGAGGAGAAAGTGTCAGGTAGTGAGAGTATAAGACTGCTACACCTCCACCTTTTTCATGGTTCTGTCTAGGTGATAGATGTTGTAGCCAGAGGGTAAGATATCAGAGTTAGTGATATGGATTTAAGTCAGGTTTCTGATAGTACAAGTAAGTGAAGGGAATATTGTGAAATCCAAACATGAAGGTCAGTTTCTTTATTTAAGAGGCTTTGAATGTTGATGGTTACAATAGATAGATGTTTGGAAGAATGGGCGTGTGATAATACTGGAAGCTGGAGAAGCAATGTGTGTGGGAGTATTAGTTTGTAGGGTTGGGGGATGGATTGTTTGAGCTGAAGCAGGATGTGATAAGGTTGGCCCTGGGATAGGGTGGATGTCACCTACCAGAAGGAGGAAGTTAAGTGTGGAATTGGGTTTTGGTGAATAATATTTGTGAGTAACATGTTTCGGTTTAAGTCTATTGCTGAGGGTGGAGGATAGTTTGAGTATTTTATATCGGAAAAGGTGAGAGAAAAAGGTGGTGTGTAGTGAGTGAGATATGGTAAATGATGTAGTGTTTAACTGGTGTAAGGGTGGTGAGCAGAAGTAGAAGTGATGTTACTATTAGGTTTATGAGCATGGTTAGGGAGTGATTGGGAAGGAGATTGATTGGACGTGAGAGGACAGGAGAGTATAATAAAAGTGCAGAGGAGGGGAGAAGGGAGTTGTACAAGGAAGGAAGATGAGGAGTGGTTAAAGATGAGAGAGGAGGGATAAAAAGTTAGATATGTGTATGGGTGTAGGTTGATTGGATAATTAGGGAAGGAGACAAGATGGATGGAGAATAAAAGTAGATTGTGTGGGGGTGTGAGAGAATTGGGGGTATTGTAGGGGAGCAGAATGAGCAGGAGTGTAGCTAGGGTAAATGAAGCGGGAAGAACCTCTAGAGGGACAGCTGGCAGGAGTAAGTGAAAAAAGAAACAGTCAGTACAGTTGACCATAGGTCCACAGGTATGTGGCCAGTTTCAGTGAACAAACAGCAGAGTATGGGTTTTATTATGCTGATAAAAGGTTAGCCTTGTTAAGCAAAGAGAGAGAACTAAAGTACTAAAATGTTCAGGGCTTTTTCTGGGTAAATAATAGTGGCAGAATAGGAATGGAGACTGCTGGAGCAAGGGAAATGAATGGACAGACTCCCTGTAGCATGCTTACCCAGAGCAGAGTTACGGATTGTAGCAGTAAGCTTAATGTTGTATAAAACCGGTAACAGGAGATCAGAAATAAAACATACATGCACTTCCATGTGTTTTGGGTTCCATTTAACAGCTGTAGCTGCAATGTTCAGCATTGGATGCTCCGGACCGTTAAGGGCTAGCAGTAGTGTGGCAGATAGCTGGGTGGAAGGTGAGGGCTTGTCCAAGGAGATTACAATGTACTTCAATGTGTTTTTGGGTGGCATTTAACAGTTGCAGCTGCAATGTTCAGTGCTGGACCCTCCCAACCATTAGTAGCTAGCAGTACCATGGTAGATAGCTGAGAGGAAGGTGAAGGCTTGTCCAGGGAGTTTATATTGGAATGCAAAGAGAGATAACAGTCAGGGTAAGTAAAGGGGAGAGAATTAATTAACAGTTAAGAGACTGCTACATACAGGGAAAAAGAAATCAATTAATGGGTAAGAGATTACTAAATACACAGGGGAATGATAACTAGGGGTCTACAGTAGGGAGGACTCAACTAATTGTACTTAATTGTGCATACCAACAATTAAGCAAGAGTAATACGTTTACACCAGTTACTGTGTGCCTATTCATACTTAACAAGAGTGATATTTTTACAACATTTAAAACTTACTAAGTTGGAGGTAAACACAAATCACAATATCTGTTGTGTCAATATTCTACATAGCAAGCCATGCAGAACTACTAGGTATACAAATTAACAAACATCTCTATGCTCTGAACCTTGTGTCACCTTGACCAAGACCAGAGTGAGATTAATCCAAACTAAAAACTCATAAAGCCATCATGAGCCCAACTGTATCAATATTTAGACAGTGTACTGTAGTTCACAAAACAATACAACTGTAACCCTGTTAGGCGAGCATGGTCTTCCTGGGACACAGTTGAAACAAGGAAAAAGTGGAAGGAAAATAAAAATGGTGCATTAGCTACTGGCTATACTTAATTCTTCACACCGGATATTGAGAATGAAGTAATTCCTGTGCAGGTGAGGGATTATTGCATCTATATTATGATGGCGAAATGTCAAAAGAGCAAGCACTCTTACATCAACACAGAATAACTGAACCTCCTAAACTTCGAATGACCAAAATCGTGATTTTTATTCCCAGGGAAAAAAATTGATGGGCCAAAAAAAAAAAAAAAAAAAAAATCTACACACAAATTAAAGTGGGGGCTTTGCCCCCCCCAAACCCACACCACCCCCTACTTAAATATACCAACTCCGAGATCGCACTACAGTAGAGGAAACAGCAAAGTCCTGAAAATGGCCCAGTGATTTTTTTTTTCCCTGGGGAAAAAAATCACTCTTCTGGCCATTGGAGGTTTAGAAGCTTCAGTTATTCTGTGTCGATGTAAGAACGTTCGCTCTTTTGATGTTTGATGGCATAATATAGACTTAGAATTACCATGTGCTGCTATTCAGGTAATGAACCTCTAGCGGTATAGCTAGCAGCAGAAAGTGAAAAAAAGAAACAATCAGTACTGTTGACCAAAGGTCAACAGGTACATGGCCAGTTTCAGTGAAAAAACAGCAGAGTATGTTTTTTTATGCCGATAAAAGGTTAGGCTAGTCAGGCAGAGAGAGAGCTAAAGTACTAAAATTTTCTGGGCTTTGTCTGGGTAAATAATAGTGGCAGAGTTAGAATGGATAATAAAAAAAAGTAATAAAAAAAAAAATAATAAAAAAAAAAAAAGATCGCTTGTAGGGAGTTAATGCTCCGTTGTGTAAGCCCAAATAAGTACAAAATAAAAACAAGACCACAGAGCAAAGCAATGAAGGGGCTCAAAATGCTCACACAAAGTCCCATATAATACAGAGCAGCAGTCCTGTAGGCAAAAAATACTCCAACGTTGTAGAAAATGTATAAAATGCAGAAGTTTATTGTAGAACGGGGTAGCGCTTTCGCTAAATAGCTTCTTCAGCCCTCTATGAAAACAACCATCACTTAATCACATTTATATACCCAAAAAGGTGCCATTCTGATAAAAATTACTTAAAGGTAAACATACCCAGACAGCAACTGGTGTAATAGATACCATAACCACATAAAATTAAGAATAAATATACATTATACAATGATTATTATAACAATATATATCAAAACAATAAACTTACATATATTAAAAACATCAAAAATAGCTATATAGATATATTAAAAGACAAAAACTCTGACTGTCACAAAACTCTTCAGTTATGTCTAAGTTTCCTCATCTTTAAGAGTGGGCGTAATGGAACCTTGCCGTTAAGCCCAGGAAGGACATCAGCTCGAAATCTAATGATCCAATGTGTCTCCCTTGCTTCTGTATAGTTCTTCACATCACCCCTCCTATGTGTCCTACATATTTGCTCCAAAACTCTAAATTTAAATTGATGTTGCAGACCCTGTTCAGATATATGTTTGGCAAGTGCATTGTGTAAATGTCCCTTCCTGATATGGTATACGTGCTCACGAATCCTGTCCCTCAGGCAGCGATTCGTCTTGACGACATAAAACGCTGGACAGGCTACACAGGTAGCTAAATACACCACATCCTTAGACATACAATTCCCATTGACACGTATAATATGTTCGTTTAATAAGGTGGGGTGCACAAACACTGGATCTGAAAAAATATATGAGCAAAAATTGCAGCTATTACATGGTAACATGTAGTGTTCCTGCGTAGATGGTATATGGTGTCTAGTCTTTGGATAGCAAAGTAGATGTTTGAGATTTCTCTTGTTACGATAAATGAACCTAGGTCTGTCACCAGTAATCTCCTTAATCTTAGGGTCTACTGACAAAACATGCCAGTGTTTGACAAAAATATCCTTTATAAGGCCTATGTCCTTTGTATAGGAGACTGGAAAAACAATGCATTGGCTTTGCCCAGTCAAACCAGTGGAGTTGTCCCCTATTTGGACACTATCGTCATAGCATGTAGCTGCCCTATCAGAGAAGTATGGCATGGCTCTAGTCGTTCTAAGATTGGTGGCATCATTCAAACCCTCTTCAATGTCCAATGTACTGTAACCCCGTTCTTTAAACCTAGCCTCTAAATCACTAAGATCCAAATGGTAAGTGATGTCACTGGGTGTATATCTGGAGGTACGCATGGCTTGTCCACGAACAATGTTCTTATAGACAAACCCAGGGTGCATGCTATGACGATGTAGAAAGGTGTTCCTATGACAGGGCTTACGATATAACCCGGTGTTGATCATATCACTCGGTAGCTTCTCCACATAAATGTCCAAGAAAGGGATGCGTGTATCAGACCATTCCATTGTAAAATCCAAAAACTCTACAGCTGCATTAATCTCTCCATGGAATTGTGTAAGTTGTGCAGGTGTCCCCTTCCAAATCAGGAAGAGATCATCTACAAAACGCCTATAGAATGGCACATATTCCTGATACATCTGATTATGAAACAAAAACCTATACTCCCATTCAGCCATAACCAGATTGGCGTAGCTGTTAGCACAAGACGTGCCCATAGCTACGCCATCTCTTTGAAGGTATGACTGTCCCTGGAAACAAAATACATTGGAATTCAAGACAGTCTCCAACAAACATAGGGTAAGATCAATCTCAAAGCTGGGTGGTGTCCGTGTTCTCCTCAGATACGTACCAACCATTTCAATACCTATCGTATTTGGTATAACTGTAAAAAGTGATTGGACGTCCATAGTAACCCAAATGATGTCACTAATACTCTTGTCAGTATTAATATAATGGTACATATCCAACAAAAACTGTTTCGTGTCTTTAAGAATGTAAATATTACTTTCTACCATTGGTCTAAGTTTACCCTCTACATAAATGGAGAGGGGTTCAGTAGACCACCCTCTCCCTGCCACTATCGGTCTCATTGGTGGAAGGGTAGGGTTCTTGTGAATCTTCGGGAGGCCTTGTATCACTGGTAACACGGGATGTGCAACAAAGAGAAACTCAAAAAGTGTTTGATTAATAACCTCATTAATTAACAAATCTTTTAACAATAACTGTACCCTATGTATGATATCGTCAACTCTGTCCTCTGTGATAAGCTCATAAAACTTCTCCTCTCCCAGCATATACGCCATGTCATGTTGGTATCTGTCAGAGTCAAAAATGACAATCCCTCCTCCCTTGTCCGCTGGATGTATGGTAATGTCATTATTCTGACGTAACAAGTCTAATGCTCTCCTTTGATTGAACGTGAGATTATACTTATGTCTATAATAAGGGAGGTTTCGATCCTTAAGCTTGTATAGCTCATCCTCAACTAGCTTACTATAGGCTGCAACTAAAGGATGTATAGGTGGTATAAATGTACTGGGTTTCCTATAGGAATGAGTAGGTAAAGCGTCCATGCCATTGAATTGTACACTCAATGATAGATTTCTAATAAACAACTTGAAGTCCCTCACCGTGTCTGCATAACTACTAAATGTAGTGGGAATAAAAGTAAGACCTCTCGATAAAACTTGTATTTCATCTGGGTTCAACACATAACTAGAAAGATTAAACACTAGGTCAGATGCTTCCCCTCCCACATTTTCTTGATATTCCGGTTGGGCTGTGTGTCCGGAGAAAATTTCCGTTTCTGACGCCCTCTGCTGATAGACCGCGTCCTCACCTCTTTGGTAAAGGACCGGATAGGGAAAGGGTGCTTACTATCAAAAGAATGCATAGAACTAAGAGAGGTAGATGCATTCCCAATATCATTGTCATTAATAGTGGAATTCAAAGAGTTAACGTTAGTTACATTGGTAGTTTTCCTCCTGACCACAGGTTCAAAATGAGTGGACCTTGTCTCATCTAATACATTAGTATTAACATCAACTTTATCAATACTAACTGAAGTAACATCACCCATAGCTGAATTATCAATAACTTCGGTCAATTCATTAGTAATAACATTGTTAACAATACTAGCTGTAGCCACAGTACTTGTATCAGGCACAGTCACATTGTCAGAGCCAGTCACCTTCCCCAAAGGGGTTATAATGTTATGCCCAGAGTCAATTTCTGTACACATACGGCCAGTAGTTACATTGTTCCTGGGCCACATAAAAATCTAGCCCATTTTAAAGTCATTACTGTCCCTTTGTAACTTGGCCCTCTTCTGATTAAGGATACGTCGCTCGTATTGTAAAACATTGTCTAACAACAGTTCAAAAGCATTGTCTACAGCTGAGGCAGGAAACTTGGCATAAATAGCTGTTTGTTGGCTCTGTATATCCTGCCTCAATGCTTCCTCTATAGGAGTAAAAAACCTATTCATCAACCTCATGTAGTTGAGGCTTACCTCGATGTTTAACTGCTGCCACTCAAAAAGCAATTCTGGATAAAGAGTTGCCGTGGTCGGCATCTTTAAAACCCTGAGGCCTCTGGGGACCAAGCAATGTTGTATGCAGACCTCGAAATGCTGGCGTTGCGTCTGCATACGCTTCATTTTAAAAAGGTCGAACTCCAGCTTCTCGACTGCTAAACGCAAGTCTTCTCTGTTGAAAGTTGCACTTTCTGTTGTGAATATCAAGTTCTCTTGTTCAGAAAACGTATCCAGCGGATTGTATTCCGCTCGCAAACAGTCAACCATACGAACAGAAACCGGACATGACATCACCGGTGCCTCCTGATGATCATGTATCGTATAAGGTAATTCAATCTGTTGCTGTGCCCCCTCGATCATGCCTCCGTCCAAGCCAAAAAAAGCCAAAGAATAAATAATAAAAAAAAAGATCGCTTGTAGGGAGTTAATGCTCCGTTGTGTAAGCCCAAATAAGTACAAAATAAAAACAAGACCACAGAGCAAAGCAATGAAGGGGCTCAAAATGCTCACACAAAGTCTCATATAATACAGAGCAGCAGTCCTGTAGGCAAAAAATACTCCAACGTTGTAGAAAATGTATAAAATGCAGAAGTTTATTGTAGAACAGGGTAGCGCATTCGCTAAATAGCTTCTTCAGCCCTCTATGAAAACAACCATCACTTAATCACATTTAAATACCCAAAAAGGCACCATTCTGATACAAATTACTTAAAGGTAAACATACCCAGACAGCAACTGGTGTAATAGATACCATAACCACATAAAATTAAGAAATCTGATGAAGCGTATTACAAATACGTGAAAGCGCTATTTCGTTGTTCTTTACTGTTGGAATAAAGAAGAAGTTTGCTTTATCCTGGACTGAATTTTGTTTCTGTGGAAATAGAACTGAAGTAGCCGTTTTGTTTTGGTTCACTTGTGTTTTATATTTGCAACTTACACAATTCCATGGAGAGATTAATGCAGCTGTAGAGTTTTTGGATTTTACAATGGAATGGTCTGATACACGCATCCCTTTCTTGGACATTTATGTGGAGAAGCTACCGAGTGATATGATCAACACCGGGTTATATCGTAAGCCCTGTCATAGGAACACCTTTCTACATCGTCATAGCATGCACCCTGGGTTTGTCTATAAGAACATTGTTCGTGGACAAGCCATGCGTACCTCCAGATATACACCCAGTGACATCACTTACCATTTGGATCTTAGTGATTTAGAGGCTAGGTTTAAAGAACGGGGTTACAGTACATTGGACATTGAAGAGGGTTTGAACGATGCCACCAATCTTAGAACGACTAGAGCCATGCCATACTTCTCTGATAGGGCAGCTACATGCTATGACGATAGTGTCCAAATAGGGGACAACTCCACTGGTTTGACTGGGCAAAGCCAACACATTGTTTTTCCAGTCTCCAATACAAAGGACATAGGCCTTATAAAGGATATTTTTGTCAAACACTGGCATGTTTTGTCAGTAGACCCTAAGATTAAGGAGATTACTGGTGACAGACCTAGGTTCATTTATCGTAACAAGAGAAATCTCAAACATCTACTTTGCTATCCAAAGACTAGACACCATATACCATCTATGCAGGAACACTACATGTTACCATGTAATAGCTGCAATTTTTGCTCATATATTTTTTCAGATCCAGTGTTTGTGCACCCCACCTTATTAAACGAACATATTATACGTGTCAATGGGAATTGTATGTCTAAGGATGTGGTGTATTTAGCTACCTGTGTAGCCTGTCCAGCGTTTTACGTCGGCAAGACGAATCGCTGCCTGAGGGACAGGATTCGTGAGCACGTATACCATATCAGGAAGGGACATTTACACAATGCACTTGCCAAACATATATCTGAACAGGGTCTGCAACATCAATTTAAATTTAGAGTTTTGGAGCAAATATGTAGGACACATAGGAGGGGTGATGTGAAGAACTATACAGAAGCAAGGGAGACACATTGGATCATTAGATTTCGAGCTGATGTCCTTCCTGGGCTTAACGGCAAGGTTCCATTACGCCCACTCTTAAAGATGAGGAAACTTAGACATAACTGAAGAGTTTTGTGACAGTCAGAGTTTTTGTCTTTTAATATATGTATATAGCTATTTTTGATGTTTTTAATATATGTAAGTTTATTGTTTTGATATATATTGTTATAATAATCATTGTATAATGTGTATTTATTCTTAATTTTATGTGGTTATGGTATCTATTACACCAGTTGCTGTCTGGGTATGTTTACCTTTAAGTAATTTTTATCAGAATGGCGCCTTTTTGGGTATTTAAATGTGATTAAGTGATGGTTGTTTTCATAGAGGGCTGAAGAAGCTATTTAGCGAAAGCGCTACCCTGTTCTACAATAAACTTCTGCATTTTATACATTTTCTACAATGTTGGAGTATTTTTTGCCTACAGGACTGCTGCTCTGTATTATATGGGACTTTGTGTGAGCATTTTGAGCCCCTTCATTGCTTTGCTCTGTGGTCTTGTTTTTATTTTAGAGTTAGAATGGAGACTGATGGAGCAAAGAAAATGAATAGAGGGACTCCTGGTAGCGTGCTCACCCAGAGCAGAGTTACTGATTGCATCAGAAAGCTTAATAATGTATAAAACATGTAACAAAAGATTAGAAATAACACATACATGTACTTTAATTTGTTTTTGGGTGCCATTTAACAGTAGCAGCTGCAATGTTCAGTGCTGGATGCTCCCGACTATTAAGGGTTAGCAGCAGTTTGGTAGATAGCTGGGAGGAAGGTGAGGGCTTGTCCAGGGAGTTTACAATGCATTTTAATGTGTTTTTGGGTGCTGTTTAACAGTTGTGGTTGCAATATTCAGTGCTGAACTCTCCCGACTGTTAAGGGCTAGCAGTAGTATGGTAGATAGCTGGAAGGAAGGTGAAGGCTTGTCCGTGGAGTTTATAATTTATTTTCCAAAACTGTAGTTCACTAAAACAATACAATTGTAACCCTATTAGGTGAGCATGCTCTTCCTGGGACATTGGAGAAACAAGGAGAAATTCAAGGATAGAGTTAGTATCTAAGACCTTGAAAAAACAACAGAAGAAGCCACAGCTCTAGTAGAATGAGCCTTAACTGAAGAAGAAAAGCTATTGCAATAAAAATGGTAACAAAAAGAAATAGCCTTATAATTCCAAGAAGAAAAAGTTTGCTTGCATACAGCAAGTCCCAAAAATCTAGAATGAAAAGAAACAAATAACTAATAACTAATAGCCTTATTCAAATAAACCCTACGTTGCCTATGCATGTCCAAAGTATGCGGCACCCTTTCACTGTCAGATTGTGGAAAGGGGGAAAAAAGTAGGTAGGTAAATAGACTGATTAAGTGATAGCTCATTAACCACCTTAGGCATAAAAGAAGGGTTATTGTGCAAGGACACCCTGTCATCATGAAAGATCAAAAAAGGAGGCAAGCTATAACGGCCTGCAACTCAGACACTCGTCTGTCAGAAGTAAGAGCTAAAAAAAGAACAGTCTTTCAGGAACATTCAAAGGAGCCAGAGTCAACTTTTCCAAAACAAAACTAAGATCCCAGGGAGGAGGAACAGGCTTCCTGGGAGGTCTAATATTAAGGATGCCTTTAAGAAATTGTTTAACCTCAAATCAAGAGACTAAAGGAGGAGAAAAACGCAGATAAGCAGAGATAGTTGATATATGGGCCTTAATAAAAAATAGGCCAAATCAGCACTGAGCAACTAACACAAATAAGATAGAACCAAAGGAACATCCACAGTAAGTGGGTACAGGATACTAGAGACACCAAATAGAAAACCTCTTCCATCTGGATAAGTAGGATTTTCTAGTAGTAGGCTTATTGGCATCCTGTTGGAATTGCAGCACATCCTCAGAAAAAAAGAATCAAAATCCTTTCACCCACACTGTCAGTTGAAGCATGGCCATGTGGGGATGGATGACAGATCCCTTGGCTTGTGTGATTAGATCCGTCCTTTGAGGTAACTTGTGATGACTGCCATCCTCTCAACCTGAAAACATCAAAAATATGGGCAAGGCCCATGAAAAATAGGTTCAAATATGTATGCTGATTAATGTAAAATTTGTATACATAATTGCATAATCCCGCCTACTCCGATGGAATTGTGGGATACCAACTTTCAAATGCAAACTGAAAAACAGACAACCAATATATGGCACCAGAGTCCCCCTACAACCATTCTAATGTCCCATTAACTGGCTATTTTGCCCCATTTACCATAAACACTAATGTGTGCATAGTGCTTTACGTCTGCAATGATTATTTGGATTTTATTTTTACATTTTATAGCACAACACAAAAACGCTAATATATATCTGCTAAACAAAGCAATACTGTCTTACAATGAAAATAGACTTGGCATTAAAACTTCTCTGCCCTTGAAACTCACATTCATTGAAACAACATTGAAACCCACATCACATCCAAAGAAAATGCATCTGGCCAGTGGTGGATAAAGATTACCTTTGAACTGTTTTCAAATCATAGGCCCCTTGCGCACAAAACAAGAAACATACATGCATTCTTTGATACACCTTCCTCACTTTATTAAATTATATCCCTTGCATAATACAGCATACTTGTTAGACATAAGTTAGAATGCATTTTAAATTTGTTTGAACATTTTTCCAGTAGGCAAAGAAACAAAATGCATGAACCAATAATGACAAAACTTCTCAATTCAGAACATTTCCATCATAAAATCAACTTACACACACACACACACACACACACACACACACACACACACACACACACACACACACACACACAGACACTATATATACATATATATATATATATATATATACACACACACACACACACACACACACACACACACACACACACACATATAGATATAAATAGAATGACAGTAGTGTAAGCCATAGGCATCCTGCACAGCTTCTCGCACTTATTTTCAATTTCAGTTTTTTTTTTTTGTTTGTTTTTTTTGGGAGGGGGACAAAAGGCCAAAAATCAGGGACACATTTTAAACATTGCTTGTATCATTTTGGAAAGTTGCTAGAATACAATGTTGTGCTACCACCATGCATTTTATTGCTAAGTCTTGAATTCAGGACCCTGTGCACTATAGTCAGAGCAACATACCACTATGCCAAATTACCGGTTTCCTGCAAGACAGGAAGACTGAAACTTAAATGGTATTCATTTCTTTCATCCACACTTACCACCAAATTGGAACTATGCTACAATAAACTCTCTAGATTTGTCACAAATGCCAAATCCTCTTCCCATCACTGCTCCTCCCTTCACTCCCTAAACTGGCTTGAACTTCCCAATCAACTTAACTTTATCCAAATCACCACAGCCTTCAAACTATTGTTACACCCGTCTAACTGCCCTGCTCTTTCTAATATTCTACAACCTTACACCCCCCCTTAGACCACTTAGATCTTCTCATCTAAACCTGATCACAGTTCAAAAACCCCAGCACCCAGCAGGTCAGCTTCTCTTATCCTTTACCTTGGCTAAAAAATGGAATGCCCTGCCCTCATCACTAAGGACATGTACCAACCTTAATAACTTCAAAACCCAACTTCATTCCTACATCTGTCTAAACAGAATCTGCAACTGCACTCTTCAGCCTACAACTCGTAAACAGTCTTCTCCCTTTACTCCAGGCTAACCTCCTCCTATTTCACCTTCCTATTCCTTTCTAAAAATTATTTAGCTTAGGGAACAAAACAGTAAAACTTGTATTTCATTATGCAAGCCTTTTTTTCCCTCCTTAACAATAATTGAAATTGTTTAGTGTTTATTCTTTTGTAACTACCTGTTATCTATAACACATACTGTCTATGACTTTGCATGTAAATAGAAACTGTTTTTGTAATGAAAACTATTTAAATTGTTGTATTTCCTTGTTGGAGCTTTTATCCCCGGGCCTCCACTGAAAACGGGCCCCCAAGCCCAGTGGACCTCCCCAGTAATCAAACTGAAATAAATAAATAAATATAAATAAATAAATACTGGATTCAGTTCTCACTTCTCACCATAGCTCTCAACATCTTAGCACAAAAAGCCTGGACAAAGCCAATAATGGGGAAATACAGCCCCAAAATAGGGGCACATTTCAAATACTGATCTTATATGTTCATAGGTATGTACTAGGCTATCGGCTCAAGGGCCTAAGTAAGCCTAGCCAACAATGTTCCCTGTCTTATGCCACCCAAGAAAGTTATTTTCCTGTGCCCCTGTCAAGCAGAGCCACATAAGTGACCCCCGGGGTGCATTTCCTATTTCCCATCCATTCATCAAGTTTTTTCTTGAAGAGTGCTAATGAGGAACTTTGTTTGACATAGATGGATAGTTTGTTCTAGAGTAAGCGAAGTCTCTGAGACAGGAATCGATCCTTCCAGCATGTCCTGTTTACTGTGGTGACAAGGTATAGGTCCCTAGACTATGTAGCTCAGAGGGACTGGGATTTCATTAGGTGTATCATGTCCAGCAGCTCTGGGTTTGACATAGCTTTATATGTTAGGCAGAGATCACCTCCAAGTAGGGATATGCTAAGGAGTAAAGCTGAAGTTTTTTGAGACGGACAGTGCAGGGCATGTGTTTGAGGCCAGTAATCCTCTTTGTGAGGTACTTCTGTGGCCTTTCCAGCTGCTGCAGTTGTCTTGTGTGGTACATTCCAAAAGGGGCATTGTAGTCTATAATGGGTCTAATGAGTGTCGAGTAGAGGGGAAAAATTACCTCTTTTTTTCTAGATGACAACCCTTTTGTGATGAGATGTGCCATGTAGAAGGATTTCCTGACTACTCTGGTGATGTGATTGTCAAAGGAGAGACTACTGTCCACCTGGGTCCCAAGGTCTGTTATCACACATTCAGCATTAAGTAGACTGCTGCCTATGTGGTAGTTTATGGGTACAGACTTTTTACCAAAGGGGATGACAATGCACTTTTTGCCATTGAACTTAAGGCCATGGATCTGACACCAGGCATCTATCTCAGTGAGGCCTTCTGTAGGATATCCACATCATTTGGGGACTCGACTATTGCTCCTAGTTTGCAGTCATCTGTGTAATTCATTAGCCAAAGGCCTTCTGTGTTAGCCTGTGCTTCAGAGAAGTAGATACCAAACAGGAGAAGTCCCAGGACTGAATCCTGTGGTACTCCACTTGTCACTGGTTTGAAGTCAGATTTGGAGTCTGCGACTTTTACAGTGTGGGTTCTGTCAGTGAGCCAGTTGGCAACCCATCTTGTAACGTAGGGATTTATACCTAGTTTAGTGAGTTTAGCCATAATTCCAGAATGGGGGATGGTGTCAAAAGCCTTAGCGGGGTCAAGATAGGCTGTGTGAACCACCTTACCCTTGTCTACAGCTTTGTTTACTGCCTCAAAGAAGTCGATCAGGTTCAGGAGGCATGATCTGCCTTTCACAAACCCGAACTGGGTGATGTGCAGAGTTTGGAGGTTACATTTGGAGGCTTACAATGTCTTTGTTTATGAGTTGCATGATGATATGTTCTATGGCCTTACAGACCAGGCTCGTCAGGCTAATAGGGCAATAGTTCCCAGGATCAGTGGTGTTTCTCCCTTTGTGGAGTGGGATAACTGTTGCTATTCAGTGGGCATAAAGCCTGACATGAGGTTATGATTGAAAATGGTGCTTATGTGGGGACACATTTCGTTCTGAAGTTTGTGTAAAACGCAGCCTGGGATGTTGTCCGATCCCATGGATGCTGTGTTTTTGGCTTTAGAGAGTACAGCTTTTGCCTGCGTAGTTGTGATGACAGGGACTCTACATTCTTTGTGTATAGATATGGGCCCTTTAGGGGGTGAGAGGGGGTAAAGTTAGCACTGAACCTATCTGCCAGGATGTTGGCAATATCAGTTGGTTCCGTAATTTTCATGCCATTGTGCTGTAACTCAGAGCAGATCTGGGTGTTGCCATTGAGATTCTTGACATAGCTATAGAATGCTTTGTGGTTGTCCATAGAATCAGTGGCAATTTTGTTTTCATAGCTAGCTTTTGAGGATCTTATAAGTGATCTCAGCTTCTTACTAAGGCTGACCAGTGAGATCCTCTACTCATGGGATTTTACTGTCTTTTGCAACAGTTTCTTCCTTCTGTTGTAGAGATTATTTATGGCAGGGGACCACCAGATTGGCTAATTTTTTTTGGAGGATAGCATCTTGGTTCTGTTTAGGATAGCACGAAACATGCACGTGTGTAAGTGCTTATAGAGTGCATCTGTGTAGGATTCAGCAGTCATCACTGTATTGTCCATCTGCATGGGTGTCATGAAGTTCACCACTTCTATCTTAAGAAGTATGAAATTGGCTTTGGAGAAATTTTTTACCATGGTTTCTTAATGGGGGGTGGGGGTGGGATGTGGATATCTATGGTGATTTGCTTATGGTCGGATCTGATCAACAAGGAGTTGACTTCAATGATTCAGTCTAGGATATTGTTGCCCTCTGGTGGGAGTGTGGATAAGTTGATCCAGGGCATTGGAATTTATGAATTCCAGAAAGCGTTGAGCAAAGGAGTTGGTACATGAGTAGTTTTCCCAGTTAATGGTGTGGTAGTTGAAAGTGCCCATTATTAGGGTGTTTGGTTGAACCCTAATATCTTCCAGTATATCAAGAAAAGAGGAGTGGGAATCCTGGGGCATGGTGGGGGATCTGTATCAAGCCACAATTTGGATTGCAGTTTTGCCCAGAGTTAGTTGCACTTGGATAACCTTGGATGCATTATGCTTAGCAACTAGCCTGGAGGTGTGGATATCCTTAATGAATATGGACACACCTCCGCCTCTGATGTTCCGGTCCAGGTTAGGTGGCCGAAAAGTGTGGTATGAGTTATAGCCTAGAAATGCAGGGTCGCTCTCTTGAGCCTTGAACTAGGTCTCAGTCACTGCACAGATATCAATGTTATCCATTTTAATGAGTGCCTCAAGGGAGTGCATTTTGAGATTTAGACTTCTAGCATTGAGTAGCATTACTCTCAGTTTTTGTTTGCCTGTTCCTGTTATGGTATTGCATTTGGCAATTGAAACATGCCTAAAAAAGGCACTATAGAGGTGCCAAGAGCCTTAGCAGAACCCCAGGGGTGACAGGTGCAGGCAATCTCTGGCAAAGCATTGTGGTCTGTCAACTATGTCATCCCAGGCAGACAGATACTGGATCCCCTTAGAATGACACCAGAAGCTTAGCCAATTGTTGAAGTCAATCATTTTGTCCTTGTACTGCGGTATCATTTTGGGCGATGGCAGGATACTACTCCAGGCTAGGGTCATACCTACCTGGGCTACAAGATCGGAGAGCTCTTCTATGCCTCTTTTCATGTAGTCCAGTGAGGTACATCTCAAGTAATTCACACCAACATGGACAATAACAGAGTCATATTTGTACTTGTTGTGGAGTGACCTGAGTGTGTGGGTTATGTGGCAGATCCTGGCACCTGGCAGGCAGCTGACAATAACCTTCTCCTTGTTTAGCCTGGTGAGTGGGACATCAGTGTGCACCTATGACTTGTGTGTTGAGTACGTTGTTTTGCCTTATGGGCTATGATTGAGTGGCACACTGTGTCTGTGGGCTGTGTGTCATTTAAGTTGTGTTGGGGGTGGAGGTTGCTTGTGTTTCGGCTTTGGAAGGCTCTGTTGCTTGAGTAGATTATTATTGAGAGCCTCCGCAAATGTTTTTTGTTTCTATGTGTGGATTTTGGTGGTGTAGGTTTAGTGGGACTATGTGATGAGTGTGGTGTGGTGCACCTGTTTACCTTCTTCTTTTGACTGTCAAGTTCAGTCTTGATTGAAGAGAGCTTTACCTTCATTTTGGCTAGATAAGTGCATCTCTCACAGGTTTTAGTGTTGGGTGGTAGGAGGAGAGAATTGTCTATGTACATGAGGTAATTGCTACATTGCCCCAAGATGCCCAGATTCATCAGATAGACAGGAGAGAACACTGGGAGGTGACCCTTGGACATGCCTAAATAAAATAATATTTTCCTCTAGACAAGTGAGGAAAGTGAGTACAAGAGCTGTTTTTCTCTAAGCAAGTGAAGAAAGTAAGTACAAAAACTGTTTTTCTCTATGTAATAAGGAAGGTTGAGTTCAGTAGTAATTTGTAGCTTATTTAGTGCTTACAAGTTCTGAATAAGTGCTGAGTATGAATAAGCAAATTCAAGTGCTAAAACTAAGAATCTGTATCTGAACTAGACTAGTTACAGGAAAGAAACAAGTGCAAATGCAGTCTTTTAAATCAGAAAGTTGAAAGAGATGGAAAAACTGCCCAAACGGACAATAACTACAGTTTCTGGGCCAGAAGCCACTCCTTATGTGGTAGATAGGTTACGTAGTGCTTACCACTCCCACTGATAAGCTAGCAGGCTTCCCTCCAACACAGACAGGCTTGGGGGGCTCAGAAGCTTACAAACAGTCCTGGATACAGCAAATCTGTATCTGGACTAGACTAGTTACAGGAAAGGCAGGAAATAAACGTACACTTTTTTTTACAGTTAGTCAGAACACAGGGAGATTCTAGCAACTTTTTTTTTTTTTTTTGTGTAAAGAAAAGAGAGGAGAAGCAGAAGATAACTCAAGGTTAGGAAACTAAATGGGTTGGCCTTCTCAAATGTTCTCTCTGTATTAGGTAGAATGAGCTAATGACACTAGACTGTGAGGAGTGTCCCATATCAAATTTACAGTAGAGGCGGGCAAATGCAAAGCCATGAAGTATAACAGCAAGACACCAACAGAAGGGATGGTAGGAAACAATACTAAAGCTACTAGCCTACACTCTTCTAGACATTAAATACTACAGAAATGTTTATCACAGCAGAAGAACAGCAGTGAGCCACAAAATTAAAGTTTTAAATGGATAAAGGAGCCAGGAGATTGTACAGAATGCTTTTAATTGCAAACAGATCAGTTATATGATACACTCCTTGGCAGGAAATCAGAACAAACAAATAGGTACTTAACAAGTACAAAACATTTCCCATTAACGCCTTTCACACAGTGAAACTAACTAAGAAGCTTTACAAACAGTGTGACAGTAAAAACCTTATAAGCTTAGAAAGTTGCTAGAATAAAAGGTTTTGTGTTATCATTTATTTTCTGAAAAATATGAAGTCTGAAATTCAAATGATTGTCATTGTTTACTGAATTCAATCCTTCAGTGATTTGCCATAAAAATCCTGAAAACCACAGATTTAATGAGGAATAGAAGAAAAATATATTCAAATACCTATCATTATTTAGTGAATTTAATCCTTCAGTGATTTGCCACAAAAATCCTAAAAAACACAGATTTAATGAGGAATAGAACAAAAAGCCACCAGGTGTCTTCATCAGGGGGCATGTTTACACAAACACACACACACACACACACAAACACACACACACACACACACACACACACAAACACACACACACACACACACAAACACACTCCATTTCAAAAGCCAAACAAAGCTAATAACTCCACCTCCTCCATGCAGATAACTCCACCAACCAACATTCAACACATAGCCAAAGCTCTGCAGCAGTCATTTGTTTCATTTCAGTTCTAGATCCATTCAAACAGCCAGTCGGAAAGCATGTGAACCCTTGAGCTCAACTTCGACAGGTTGATGGAGCTGATGTCATTGCGCATAACTCCACCTCCCAACCAGCTCTGTTCAACACACAGCCAAAGCTCTGCACCAGTCCTTCATTTCATTTCCAAACTAGATCCATTCAAACAGCACGTGAGTCCTTGAGCTCAATTCCGACAGGCTGACGAAGCTGATGTCATCACACACATGAAGACGTCAGCTCAAAAAGGTAAGAAATAAAAACACAATTTCAAAACTGCTGGAAAAAATCAGAAATGAAGGGATGCCACTTGGGAATCATGGCACCCCATTATTAGGACCCCGAAACTCAGTAAAAAAATAGTAATTTGGTACGGTTGGGAGGCATGATGACTGTCCCTTGCTAGATACAGAAGTTGAGGGAACCAGTGCTGTCACAGCTAAAAAGGAGTCATCAGCAAGATTTTGGGAGCATCCTCTTGAGTTTTGAACAGGACTTTCAGAATGAGAGGAAGGCGAGGGAATGCATAAAGCAACATCCCCTTCCAAGAAAATGAGAGGTCATCCATGTTTCACACCAGAGGACCTGGGACACTGGCACAAAACAGAGGAAGTTGTCTGTTCAGAGGAGAGGCAAAAATATCCAGTTGAGGAGTACTCCGCTGGTGGATAATTTCCATAAACACATCCCTGTGAAGCATCCATTCATGGGACTGAGTTAATGACGTGCTCAGAATGCTGCCATAATGTTCTGATTGGAAGGGATATAAAATAAACTGCCTCAAGGGTCACTTGATACTTGACAGCAAAATCCCATACCAGAAGCCAGAAGTGCCAACCGGCAAAGAAGAAAAGATCTAGTTCCTCCCTGTTTGTTGTTATAACTCAGCACTGTGGTATTCTCTGTGAACACCTTGAGAGGACCTGGAGAGAAAAGAAGATGAAAGGCTTGAAGAGCAATCACGAGACCTCAGATCTCTTTGACATTGATGTACTCCTACTGCTGATGAGGTGACCACACATCCCTGAACCTTTAGGGAACTAAATGTCACCCCCTCATCCCACATCTGAAGTGTCTGTGAAGAATTCCTGAGAGAGAAGCTGGCGATGAAAAGGGATCCCTGTATTCATAGACAACTGCTGAATCCACCAGTGAAGGAAGAAGAAGAGCTACAAATCTAGGGAATGTGTATTTTGAAGCCACACTGACTTCAGAAACCATTGAAATCTTCTTATGTTAAGTTTGACCAGGGGGGGGCATGGGAATGATGGATGCCATGAAACCAGACCTGTCAGAAACTCCCTGGTGGTAATGGAAGCCAGAAATCTTTGGTGGAGGCAGGGGTGCATGCACTTGGAATGTCTGAATTCTGCAACCCAGAAAAACACAATCTTAAGAAGGAGTCACGAAAGACTTTTTGACATTTATAGTGAACCCCAGGCTATGTGGAAGGGAAATGGCAAAATGAAGATTGGAGAGGATGCCCTAATCAGCAGGTTGTCTAAGTAAGGAAAATGTGGTCCCTTGAAGCCTACAAAAAACACTCACAGACACAAGGCATTTGGTGAACATCCTTGGGGCAGTAGAAAGGCCAGAAGGCAAAGCAGAGAACTAAAAATGCCAGGAAGCAACAGAGAAATGCAAAAACTTCCTGAAAAGAGGTTGGCTTGGAATATGGAGATAAGTATCCTTGAGATCGAGATATACCATATAGGCCTGAGGGAGCAAGACAGGAAACAGAATCTGAAGGGACAACATCTGAAACAAAAGCACTTTTAGAAACGTGTTTAGATGAAAGAGGTCTAAAATAGGTCTCCAAGTGCCCTCTTTTCTGAGCACTAGAAACAGTCTTGAGTAGAACCCTTTCCCCCTTTCTGACACAGGCACCTCTTGAATCTTACCCTGAGTCAAGAGATCTTGAAAAACCTCTGGGAAAAAGGGAAATTGCTTGTGAGAAGACTGAAGAATGCCCATAAAAGGAGGATGGGATTTCCACACCATAAAATACCTCTGATGAACAATTGACAGGATCCAAGAATCCAAGAATCCTGAGTCATCTGAAGCCAAACAGGAGGAGAAAGAAAAGGGTGAAGAGAAAGAGGAATGCAGCTGGGAAGAGGCAGATAGTTATACAGCACCTGGTTTGTCTGGAAAAGAAGGCTTTGGAATCCCTGAAAACTGAGTAGCCTTAGCAGAAGGAGCCTGTTTGTCACTCTTCTTACCTTTAGTAGATGGGCAGGATTGCCTACGAACAAATGCAGGTTTAGCAGGATAGTTTCTCTGAAATTTAGGCACAGAAGAAACAAACATGTTTAAGCTCCTGTAAGACTTTACCCTTATCCTGAAAGGACGTAAACAAATCAGCAGCTTTTTCCCCAAACAAAAATGTAAAATCCTGAGGCATATCCATCAAGTTAGCTTTAATATCATCTGGTAGAGGTTGAAGCCTAAGCCAAGAATGCCTCCCCATTACTGAACCAAAACAGCAGCCCTAGAGGAGGCATCTGACACATTATAATTACATTTAATAAAATGATGAATGACTAGAGAGGAAGTCCCTAGTAAGGAAAGAACATAAGTTTTACTCTCAGAGTCTGGAAAGTCAGAAATAGGTTGACAGGCCTGAGAAAGAAGAGCTAACACATACCTAGACATATGGGTCTGATAATTAATAGCCCTAAAAGCTTACCCAGCCTTTTCATAGTTCTGCTGTCCTTGTCAGAAGGTAATAACTTGGGTGAAGGAAGCAATGAGACAGCTTATCAGATGCTACAGACACTACAGAGTCATCAGCAGCAGGAACTTTATATAGAAAATAACAATTTGCAGGGACCCTATCAAACCAATCAGGCTTCTTGGGAGCAGGGGACTGAGAATCAGGTGGATTTACCTCACTTTGTCAGAATCGCATATTATCGAATCTCACTTTGTCGACACTCAAAATATTGAGTTGCCACTTCATTGAACCAGCGGAACTACAGTGATCTTCACAGGGTAAGTAGCCACTTACCCAAAAAGCAACAAAACCCAAATAGCACGATCCCTAACCCATTCCTAACTAAATATACCAACTCCGAGATCATACTATGATTGGGAAAGGGCAAAGTTCACTGTCTCATACAACAGGTTACTTACCCTGGGAAGTTCTTCATAGTTTTGCTTCTTCATTGAAGTGAGAGTTCAATATTTTGAGTGTCGACAAAGTGAGATTCGATAATATGCAATTTCAACAAAGTCAGGTAGACCCAATCATGTGCATAAGAGGCATTGGAAAAAGCATCCATCAAAGCTGCCAAAACAGGAGAAATATTTGCAGGATTAGGAGATTCCAAATGGAGCAACTCATAGTACCTCTTATGGATATCAGAGACCTAAGCACAATCTGACTTAAAAAAAATCCATCATCCTAGAGTGTGTGTCCCCAAAATAAATTTCTCAAAAGGAATATCGGGACTAATAGATTACTCCTCCTCTGACCCATAGTCTAAAGGAGAAGTAATTTGAGTAGAACAAGACATGGATTCATTATCCGACTCTGACTCATTTGCAGAAGAATCCTGTTCTCTAGGCCTTTTAAGGGGAGTAGAAGACCATGGAGAAGCAGTAATCGAAACCAGCGAGGAGGCTTTAAGGACGTAAAAGCGGTAAATAGCCCCTAAGTGAAGGCCTGCCACTCACTTTGTGGATCCCTAGGAGCAGAAGGAACATGCTTAATTTTTTTGTTTATTTTTTAAGGGAACATCCCCTGAAAAAAACTGAAAAGCCTTAGACTCAGGACAGCAGTCAAGAACCATAGTAGGAACTTCTTCCCTGACTAAAATCTGAGGAACTCCCTAGGCCCCTCAGAAAAAAATCAACTGTGGTTCCTCCTGAATGCATGCGTGAGATGGATGCCTGCACAGCCTCTTTCAACATGTTGCCAGCTGGATACTCATCAGCTTCCAACACAGTCATGGCAGAGAAATCTGACAACAAAGGCAGCTAAGCCTCCAGGTTTGTAACGACCTTGGCAGAAACAATTGGCAAAGGCTGGACAGTGGAAGATTCGGGTTGTACCTTTTTCACTTTCTTCTTCCCTAATTGCTGACCTTTGGGTTGGGAGATTTTTTTTCCATTGTAGTTTTAGCGAGAAGCTTAAGATGGTGGTTTTCAATATGCAGGGAAATATAAGAAAACAGGGGTAATTAGTCAATGGAGAACAAAAATGCATTCCACATGTGAGTAAACAGACCAATAGTGGAAAAATATGTTTGGACTTGTGGCAAAGAAGTTCTGGTTATGGTAGGCCTGAACTTCACCTTTATTCCATGTGCAATGCAAGGAACATTTGGGTAATGTTCAGCATACCTTAAAATAACAGGAATTTTTGGCAGATATTCTCCTATATCTTCCCAAAAGGTGTCTAGTATGCTCCTTTTGTTGAAGTATTAGGCTCTAATGCAGTCGTTACGTGGCTGAATGGATAAAAAACAAGTATAAGTGGGATAGACTTGCATAACAGGTTGTTTGAAATTGCAATACATACTTACAAGGCTAATGCAGATGCTTAAATATACTATGGCATAACACAAATGCATATCAAAATGTACTACTGGTATTTAGCATCTAATCAAATCATTCTCAGGGAATACCAATGCATGTATAAAGACTGCAATGTGAAAGAGATGAGTATAAAAAATGAGTCCAGAAATCATTCCCATATTATATTTGGACCTAATACAATGTACTAGCAGCTTGTTTTATACTTTTTTGTTGCGACTTGCTCAAAAAAAGCAAGTGCTCCAACTTTTGCTTGCCTGATCTCATTTAACTGCTTAGCTCTTCCATCATCTGACCATATAAAACTATATAGCCCTACCAGGAACCTAAAACTCTAACCCTAAAACGTCCCATACAGTTCCTAATCTAAGTCCTTCCTCTCTTACCATAAAACTCCAGCCCCCCTCCCCTAAACCTGAATTCACTGATTGCTCCTTAACTCTAAAGTTTCCATGCTGCACCTTAAACCTAAATCCCCTTCCAGATTGCTGCAATAATCTACACTCCCATCCCTCCACTTTCTGCCCAGGTGCTTGCCTGAACAGATATGAGTCTGAGTGTAAGCAGCAGACTATACGAGCTACAAACATATTTCCTTCTCGACTAAGTTAACTGTAAATCCTGCATTAGTTATGTCTGATGTGATTTAGGAAATTAGCATAAAATAAGAGCTAGAGCATTTTGGCTGCTTACATGATGAATGGTGATACAGTATCATGTTAGCATTTCCCTTCGTAGCATATAAAGGAAACTGTCCCAATCACAGCTAGGCATGTGGCTGAATTTTGCTGACCTTCTAAGTCCTTTTTCATGGTTATTAGTACTTATTGTCCCATCAGCCTTGCCATGTCTTCAGTTTGCTAAGTAAGAAAGTAAACCATTATAAAGAATGTAGTAATCAAAAATAGATGAACCTATTGAAAATGTTAAGAGCTTTTCCATATTTGTTCTAATATATATCAGTCTGTCAGATGGTCTAACTGCCAGAACAACAGCTGTGAACTTCTGTTGCAGACATGCATGCATTTTTTAGCAATTTATCAGAATCAGATGTGCATGACACGAAGTGATTTATGCCAGCAGTGTAAATTAAAGTAACGTATGAGTTTTGTTTACTCAGTAGTACCCATACAGTCCATTGATTCTCATCCTCAAAAGAATTTACACATCCACTGCCATGGGAAGCGAAGTAGTGTTTCAGTTAAAAATAATTATGTTTTAAGCCATGCTTTTCTGGCCTCTTTAGTGTGCAGGTGGTTAGGAAATGAGGAATTAGTGTTGTGTTACCTTGCCAATTCACAATCTTAGTTCTGATTGCTACTAATTATGAGATTTATAACATATACCAGGAATCCAGTTTCTCTTCAAATAACTGTCACATCTAGGTGTTTTCTTTCAACATGCAACTGAATAAAGTGTGTTCTTCTCCCAAGTGGAATCCCAAATAACTATTCAAATGTTTAATGCAAAAAAAAAAAAAAAAAAAAAGAGAGAGAGAGTTGGAAGGCTTTGATCTAGTTCAGTCATGGCAAGTGCATGCCTGCTAGTTGTCTATAAACTTAGGCAGAGCATTTCACTGGAGTGTTTCTAGTCTTTAAAATCAAATCTTTCCATCTGTACCATATAAGCCAGATTTGCATGTGTGGCAGGAGGAAGTGCTAAATAAATCTTTCTGATACTTAAGATCTGATTGAAACAGCATGGGGAATAATATTTATGTATGCCATTCATGAAATTCAAGTCTCTAAGGATGTTGTTAGCAGGTCAGAATTATGCAGCTATTATTTATTTCCTTTTCTTTTCATAGGACGGAGAAAGTAAAACAAAGATGTGATTAGAAAAAAAAAAGATTGCTGTAAAATAATAGTAACTAGGCTGGCTGCCAGGCAGGTAATACAGTAATAATAATTATGTTTACTATAACTCAGTAAATTTACTTGTTTTTTTTTTTTTTTTAAGATTACATATTTATTGCAAATTTGAAAACATATCACTGCAGAATTTGCAAGAATATACCTAAACCTTAAATGACATAGTACAAACTGCCATAGACTGAAGTCATTTGAAATAGTAGTTAAATAACATTTGAGGAAATAGCTAAAATAAATAAAGACCTTCTAAACAATATCATCAAAATATGAAACATATTAAATATATTTTAATGAATTGTTACTGTTCAGATATCTTGAGTGCATATAAAACCATCCAGTTAATTTAAACTTAAAGAAGCAGGGGCTACAATTACTACAGCATCCTTTAAAATCCTTGCTTCTTTCTTAAAAACTTCATTTACTTAATTTGTTGTGTCTTGTCATCTGGCAGGTTTCCAATTTTTGACAAGGTTTAGCTGCAAGTAAAAGCAATGCAATTCATCTGAGCAAGTAAAGGGCTGTATACCATATTCTGTATGCTGAAGGAGTTGGAATGGCTAGGAGACAACATTTGCAATGGATAATTGGCCTGTGTGTGTGTGTGTGTGTGTGTGTGTGTGTGTGTGTGTGTGTGTGTGTGTGTGTGTGTGTGTGTGCCCTTGTGTTTGTTTATCTGTGGGGGAGAATGAGAGGAGGACATTTATAAACTGACATCAAATGAGTAAAGGTAAGTAACAGGACAGCTATAATAAACTGCTGAACAGACAGAACTTTTCAGTAGACATCTGACATTGTCTTATGGCCTAAAACAAATGGCTAGTTTGTGTACTAAAAGCTGTCAATCCTTGTCATAAGAAATCTTTAAGTGTGTCTGTTTTTCCAATTTTGTGTTACTGTTCTTTGTGATGTATACTGCATTTGGCCTTATAACAACTATTGGAAATATTAGTAATAATATTTAATGACTGGCTCTTAGCCATGCATATATCCAGCTGGCAGCAGCAAACTTTTTGTTGCTGTCTTGGTGCATCATTGCTTGGTTCAATCCACTCTGAAATGTATATCTTTTCTCACAGGACTCTTTTGATGAGATGGTAGGCAGGACAGTCAAGGTAGAAAGCATATTTTACTGTCCTGGCCACATGTACAGCATTTCAGAATTGCAAGACTGTGAACATGTATGACAAGGGTAGACCTTAAATTAACCTGGGGAGTTATGGGTAAGTAGCAAATAAAATCTGCTCAATCTTGCCATGTCATAGACCATCTACCACCTCTGGTATGCTGCTGTATGCCGTTGGAAAATTTCCATTTGCTCCAATTATTAAATTTTAGTGCCATTGGAAGCCTATATTTTTTTTTTACTTCTTAATACGTAATGGAGCAGGTCTACTCCAGTTTTGTGACATCCAGCTATTTTCTTGAAAATATGCAATACAATTAGAAAGAGATGATCATCTACTTAGGCTACTTCATATATGCAGGAACAACTTTATTCTGCTGAAAAGATAGTTGTGATAATCTTAAGAGATTCTATCCTTGTGATATTTAGCTTGGGTTCTACCCCTGCTTTCAATAAAACTTCATTATTAATGATGCCATTTAGAAATATGCATGTGATGTGCTGAATCACATGATATATGATTATGTGGTACCTGTTGACATTCTGACATCTGTGACTGTGATCGCCAGAATGGTTTGAATTAAATGAAGTTGTACTATCTCAGACCATCATCCTATCTCCAAGATACAATGACCTTGAGGTTAGTATGTGTAGGCTGAATGGGTGGGATGGGTGAAGCCCCTGCAGAATTGTTTAAATGATTTAACAACAAGCCTCACAATTTTCTGCTGTCTTTGTTGTAGTGAATCAGGTCACCAGTTGTGCAGAGATGCCTAGTCTGTGTGACATTAGGCTGTTCTGCCTAGTACATATGTTGTATGACTTGTACTTCTAAAGCACAGTCCATCATATTGGACACCATGACTCTGTTATCACGTAGCCACATCCTGTATCCTGTCATCCAGTCAAGGATGTTTGATTCAGCAAAGAGTGCGAAGGTGAGTGTTGTGTTTTTTTGTTTCTCCAGTCTTGTGCAAGTCTTTATGATGTGTGTGTGTGTGTGTGTGTGTGTGTGTGTGTGTGTGTGTGTGTGTGTGTGTGTGTGTGTGTGGTATATATATATATATATATATATATATATATATATATATATATATATATATAGTGTGTGTGTGTGTGTGTGTGTGTGTGTGCGTGTGTGTGTGTGTGTGTGTGTGTGTGTGTGTGTGTGTGTGTGTGTATATATTCATATATATATATATATATATATATATATATATATATATATATATATATAAAATTAAAAAATGAAGTATTTCATATGAAGTAGAAGAAATGCACACTATTTATTCCCTTATTAATTAATTTACTTGTTTGTGTACTTATTTATTTAATTGCCAGTATAGGCTGGCACATGTGTAAATGTATGACCATAAAATAACAAAATGTGTCATAAGATAGCTGCTAAAACAAAACATTTTTCAGGAAAAGTATACTTTGTATACTGTGTAATAAGAATTATGATCTTGAAAAGAAATCTTCAGTGGTCATAATTATTAGCACACTCCTTGAGTAGTCCAGCTTTCTGGTTGATATTATATTTGACTTATTTCATGAGATTATGTGGCATTTTTTGGTGTTCCTTTTTTATGCTTAAGCTTTTATTGTATTCTTTAAACTTTTCTTTGTCATTCCATATCTTTCTTCTCTGATGTCTCTGACTGAAGTTGAAATGTGATTGGTTGCGCTTCTTCATGCTGCCAGGTAGTTCCTTGACTAAGGCTCATTTGTCTGAAGTAATGTGTGTTGTTTACAGTGTATTTATTTGTTACCATGTATTTCTGATTTTAACTTAATGCTCCTGGTGCATGATATACTTTAATTGTTGTAACTCTCTTGCGTTTGTCACTAGAGTGCATAACAATTTACTGTATTTATTTTGCTTTTGTATAATACGTTTGTCTGACTCGGTTTAGTCAAAAATCCCTTTTCCACAGAAGCCCTGGGAGGAAAGCTCCAAAATATTGCATACATTTTTTTAAAATTCATTCAATAATTAATATACAGTAACACAACTTATTAATATACATTAACAGTTACACATATATTTGCTAATTAGATTACATTCATATGAAAGCAGAGGCAACTCTTATGTTTTAAAAGATACTAAATCGTTAGTACATGTTCAACAACCAGCATATGAAGAGGTGCAAATTTATCAAGCAGATAATGGATCATGTAATTAGTGCTTAGAAATTCAAAGAAATGGAAGTAGGCAAACAGCATAACAAAATTGCAGTCTGTTTATTTTTATTGCATAGCAAGTCCTTCTCATGCACATAAAACACTGTAAAATCACACAGCCCAAAACAGCATGTGGTGCATCTAACATGAAGACATTGCTTCCCTTAGACAGGTTTCCCCAACTTATTTGAACTACCCTGCAACCTCTGGAGAGTAACCACTGATTCACAACCCAGGACTCAGTCACTCACCCTTTTCAACATCTCCATAACTGTCTTTTTAAAGGAACACTCCTCCTGTCCCAATCCCTGTGCCTCACTTCCACACTTTACCTGTTGTACACTACTGAGAGTATTTTCTCTTTCCCTCTCTCTCTATTGTTTTCCTCAAGTTTCCGTTCAGTTTCCATAGAGCACTTCAACTGGCATTCATATATCTTCTTTTTTGGTAACATTTGTAGCTCACTACTGAATAATTTCTACACCCTTTTTTTCTTTCATTGAGTTTCCAAGACATTTCAGGCAAGCTGAGAGATATACTCCTTGCACAAGGTCCAATATTTACCATGAAACATCTTCCCCAGAAACTGAGCCTGGTGTGTCTTCTGGGAGAGGTGACCAAAGGGCATCATCACAAGACATAAAAACTAATCAGTTGATTCAGCTAAAGTTAACTACGATTGCTCAACTTCACATTTTTTCTTGAAGCATTATCCCAACTTTTATACCTCA
>NC_056736.1:232101477-232123977 GCF_019279795.1 Protopterus annectens
TCGATCCCTCCAGCATTTTCTGTTTACTGTTTTGACAAGGTTTAGGTTCCCAGAGCATGTAGCTCAGAGGGATTGGGATTTATTTAAGTGAAGCATGTCCAACAGCTCTAGGTTTGGCATAGCTTTGTATGTTAGGCAGAGTTCGCCTCTGAGTAGGTGATGTGCCACGAGTAAAGCTGGAGATTTTTGAGACGGTCTGCGTAGGACATCTTTTTCAGGCCAGTAATCTTCTTTGTGAGGTATTTCTGCAGCCTTTCCAGTTTTTGTAGATGTCTTATGAGGTACATACCAAAAGGGGCGTTTTACTCTATAATGAGTCTAATGAGTGATGAGTAGAGGGAAACAATGACCTCATTTTTCCTGGATGAGAAACTTTTTGTGATGAGGTGTGCCATGTAGAAGGATTTCCTGACTACTGTGGCAATGTGATTATCAAAGGAGAGACTACTGTCCACCTGTGTCCCAAGGTTTCTTATCACACTTACGGTGTTAAGTAGACTATCGCCCATGTAGTAGTTCATGGGAATAGAGTTTTTACCAAAAAGGATGACAATGCACTTTTTGGCATTGAGTTTGAACTATGGCTTTGACACCAGGCATCTGTCTCAGTGAGGCCCTTTTGTAGGATGTCCACATCATTAGGAGTTTTGATTATGGTGCCTAGTTTGCAGTCGTCTGTGAACTTCATTAGCCAAAGACCTTCTGTGAGTCTATACTTCAGAAAAGTAGATACCAAACAGGAGAAGAGCCAGGACTGAACCCTGTTGAACTCCACTTGTCACTGGTCTGAAGCTGAATTTGGAGTCTACTACTTTCACAGTGTGAGTTCTGTCAGATGGCAACCCATCTTGTGACATGCGGATTTATACCTAGTTTAGTGAGTTTATCTATAACTCCAGAGTGGGGGGTGGTATCAAAAGCCTTGGCAAGATCTAGATAGGCTGTGAGAACCACCTTACCCTCAGCTACTGCTTTGGTGACCATTTCAAAGAAGTCTATCAGGTTTAGGAGACATGATCTGCCTTTTACAAACATGAACTGGGTGGGGTCCAGAGTTTGGAGATTACCAATGTCATTGTTTATAAGTTCCATGATGATGATACGTTCCATAGCCTTGCAGACCAGTCTCGTCAGGCTAATGGGGTGGTAGTTCCCGGGGTCTGTGGTGGCTCCCACTTTGTAGAGTGGGATAACCGTTGCTGTGCACCATTCAGTGGGCAAAAAGCCTGAGGTGAGGCTATGATTGAACATGGTACTTAGGTGGGGTGCCAGTTCGTTCTGTAGTTCATGTAGAACGCAGCCTGGGATGTTGTCAGGTCCCATGGATGTTGTGTTCTTGGCTTTGGAGAGTGTGTCTTTAACTTGTGCGTCCGTGATTACAGGAACTTTGCATTCTTCTAGTATAGAGATGGGTCCTTTAGGGAATGAGAGTGGGGGTAAAGATAGCATTTAAGCTATCTGCCAGGATGTTGGCAATATCAGTTGGTTCTGTATATTTAGTGCCATTGTGCTGTAACTCAGAGCAGATCTGAGTGTTGCTATTGAGATTCTTGACATAGTCATATAATGCTTTGGGGTTGTCTTTAGAATCAGTGGTGATTTTGTTTTAGTAACTAGCTTTGGAGGATTTTATGAGGGTTCTCATCTTCTTACTGAGGCTGACCAGGGAGTTCCTCCAATCATGGTAGTTTACTCTTTTTTGCAACAGTTTCTTTCTTCTGTTGTAGAGTTTGTTTATGGCAGGGGACCACCAGATTGGCTTCCTTTTTTTGGAGGATATCATCTTGGTTTTGTGGGGGATTGCACGATCCATGCACTTGTGTAAGGGCTTATAAAGTGAATTTGTGTAGGATTCAGCAGTCGTACCTCTATTGTCCATCAGCATGCGTGTCGTGAAGTTTGCCACTTCTGCCTTAAGATGCATGAAATTGACTTTGGAGAAATTTTTTACGGTGGTCTCCCTAATGGGGGAGGGTGATTAGCCTGTGGTCAGATCTGACCAATGAGGAATTGACCTCTGATGTGGAATACTGGTTGCCCATGTTGGTAATGACCAGGTCTAGCATATTGCTGCCCCTGGTGGGGGTGTGGATAAGTTGATTCAAGGTGTTGCAATTTATGAATCCCAGAAAACATTGAGCACAAGAGTTGGTACATGAGTAGTTTTCCCAGTTAATGGTGGGGTAGTTGAAATTGCCCATTATTTGGGTGTTAGGTTGTACCCAAATATTTTTCAGTGTATCAAGAAATGAGGAGTGGGAATCCTGGGGCATGGTGGGGGATCTGTAGCAAGCTACAATTTGAATTGCGGTCTTGCCCAGAATTAGTTACACTTGGATAATCTCGGGTGCATTATGCTGATCAACTAGCCTGGAGGTGTGGATATCCTTAATGAATATGGACACTCCTCTGCCTTTAGTGTTTGGGTCCAGGTTAGCTGGCCGAAAGGTGTGGTATGAATTATAGCCTGGTAATGCAAGGGTGCTCTCTGGAGCCTTGAACCAGGTCTCTGTCACTGCACAGATGTCGATTTTCTCCATTTTAAGGAGTGCCTCGAGTGAGTGCATTTTGAGGTTTAGACTTCTAGAATTGAGTAGCATTACTCTCAGATTTTGCTTGCTTGTACCTGTTATGGTGGTGAATTTGTCACTTGAAACTTGCCTAAAAAAGGCATGATAGAGGTGGCAAGAGCCTTAGCCAGTATCCGGAATCACAAGGGCGACAGTTGCAGGCCATCTCTGGCAAACCATTGTGGTTTGTTGATCATGTCATCCCAGGCAGACAGATACTGGATCCCGTTAGAATGACACCAGAAGCTTAGCCAATTGTTGAAATCAATCATTTTGTCATTGTACTGCGATATCATACTGGGTAATAGCAGGATGCTCCTCAGGGCTAGGGTCATAATGCCTGGGCTACAAGATTGGACAGCTCTTCCGTGTCTCTTTTCATGTAGTCCAGGGAGGTATGTCTCAGGCCATTCACACCAACATGGAAAATGACAGAGTTATATTTGCACTTGTTGTGAAGCTACCTGAGTACGTGCATTATGTGGTGGATCCTGGTACCTAACAGGCAGCTGACAGTAACTTTCTCCTTGTTCAGCCTGGTGAGTGGAACAGCAGTGTGCCTGACTATAGAATCACTTATGACTAAAGTGTTGGGTACGTTGTTATGTCTTATGGGCTGTGGTTGAGTGGCACACTGAGTTTGTGGGCTATGTGTCATTTGGATTGTGTTGGGGGGATGGAGATTGCTTGCGTTTCTGATTTGGAGGTCCCTGTTGCTTGGGCAGATTTTTATTGAGAGCCTACGTGAATGTGGGTGTGTGTTTTGTGTTTCTATGTGTGTGTTTAGGTGGTGTAGGTTTTGAGGGACTATGTGATGAGTGTGGTGTGGTGCAAGTGTTTACCTTCTCCTCTTGACTGTCTAGTCTAGTCTTGGGTGAAGAGAGCTTTGCTTCCAGTTTGGCTATATAAGTGCATCTCTCACAGGTTGTAGTATTGGGTGGTAGGAGGAGAGGGTTGCCTGTGTACATGAGGCAATTGCTGCATTGCCCCAATATGCCTAGATTAATTAGGTAGACAGGAGCAAACACCGGGAGCTGACCCTTAGACATGCCTGGATAGGTGCTTATTTATTAAGTAATAAAAACTGTTTTCCTCTAGACAAGTGAGGAAAGTTGAGTGTTGTAGTAATTTTGTAGCTTATTTAGTGCTTACAATGAGTTCTGAACAAGTGCTGAGCTCAAAGAAACAGATTTGAGTGCTGAAACTGAAAAACTGCTATTTCTAAGAAACAAAATTAAGATAGAAGGCTTCCCTCCAACACAGAAAGGCTTGGGTGCTCAGAAGCTTACAAACAAACAGTCCTGGATACAGCAAATCTGTATCTGGACTAGACTACTTACAGGAAACAAGCTTAGAATTTTTTTCTTTTTTTTTTTTTTATGAAGTGGAAAGGGAAAAGGGGAGCAGAAACTAAGTGGGTTGGCCTTCTCAAATGTTCTCCCTGGATTAGGTAGAATGAGGTAATGACACTAGACTGGGAGGAGTGTCCCAGATCAAATTTAGAGTAGGGGTGGGTAACTGCAAAGCCACCAAGTATAAGAACATGATACCAATAGGGAGGGACGGTAGGAAACAATATGATACACACCTTGGCAGGAAATCTGAACAAAAAACCCAAACAGATGCTTAATAAATGTAAACAATTTCCAGTTAATACGTCACACACAGTGAAACTAGCTAGAAAAGTATGCAGCAGACAGTAAAAGTGCTATAAATAACTCATAAAAATAAGCAAAAAACAGGATACTTAATGCTATATATTACAGATCTGAGTTTGTTCAGTACCCTTCCTCCATGATCCAAAGAAGTCATCTTACCACTGTACTCTTCCCTTAGCAGATCCTTCAATGAGTACAGTGGCCTTTTTGGCAAGTATAAATATAAGCATATCACCCAGCCTCAACCACTGTGACTTGCAACCAAGAAAATTACTCTATGGTAATACCATATTAAACCTCCAATACAGTTATGCGTATTGATCAATACATTTATTCAACCTTGCAAAAATAACAAATCTGCCTCTTCACAGAAGACAGATTATAACACATCATGCATATTTATTGCATACTAAAAATGCTGATAACTCCTTTAATAAACCTAGTACACTTAAAACAGCATACCCCTTATCTATACTTATCAATCATTCTCTCAAAGAAGCAATAGTCCCAAACCTCTGGACACATTTCTACAATATTCCCTTACATAAAGGTGACAAATCTGTTGAACTGACAAACTGCAGACTTGCAGTCATCCTATCTCCTCAGTTTGAAATACTTGAAACATATGTTCACTCACAATTGATCAACTACCTAACATAGACAAATCACTTCCCACAACAAAGCATAAATTAAGATCATCAGAAAAACCACAAAACTTAACTTTTGTATGTTCATGAAATATGAGATAAAGGCAACATGGTTGTGTTCCTATTTCAAAACCAAGCAAAGCATTTGACACAATAGTCCATCCCATACTGTTGTCTAGACTCATATCCAGTCTCCCTACTCATTAACCATTCCATCTCAGAACAATATGTTCCTAAACTTTGGAAAATCTCTGACGCCATTCCCTGCAAAAAGGAGGCACATCCACAGAATTATCAAAGTACAGACCAATTGATATCCACTCCCCTAAGCAAAATTCAAGAAAATGCATACATTCACAATTACTGACCTGTCTACTAGAGAATAGCATTCTCACCAGTTCATAACATTGTTTTAGACCTAAGCACAGCACTGCAACCTCTCTCCTAAGCTTCACAAATTCTGTCAACCAGCACAGAAACAACGGCAAACTCATATCATCCATTTTCCTAAATATGTCAAAGGCTTTTGACACAGTATGCCATCAGAAACTACTCTATGACTTAGCCTCAATAATTTCTCCCAATCAGCAATCACATGGTTCTATAGCTACCTGACTGAACATCAACAAGCAATGAAGTAGCAAGATGAGATCTCAACCCTGCTGCCTGTCTCAGTAGGTGTCCTACAAGGCTCAGTTCTTAGGCCACTTCTCTTCTAAAGCTTCACCAATAAATTCTGTACTGCATCCAACCAGGTCACAATTGTGCAATATGCAGATGGTTCCACTGTCATCTGCTCAGCTCCTTCCCTCGCTGAACTCTTACTTAGAATCCAAGAAGCCTTCGCAAAGATAGAACAGTATCTTACAGAAAACCAACTCATACTAAACCCAAACAAGATAAAACTCAAACTATTCACAAATAACAGAACTCTAGTGATCCTATTCCCTTTTTACATCCTTTTCTCTAACAATGCCAAAATTGAACCGGTTGACAAACCAAGTTACTAGGTATCATAAATGACAACTCACTAACATACAGCAAACACATAGCCCTTTCCATTAAAACGGTCCACATTAAACTTGGCTTACTGTATAGGGCCAAACCATTTCTCACTTCAAACACAAGACAGTCAATTGCTAGAACACATCTTCTATCCACTATACTATATGCTTCTCCTGTCTTCACTAACCTTAGAAAATCTGACCTAACCAAATTACTAGCCTGCTTCCACAAAATACCTAGATTTGCTGCAAACCTCCCCAAAAGATCATGCCTCTGCACAGGCCTAAAATGACTAAAATGGCTTGAGTTACCAAATCTACTATCACTCAACCAACTTAATATTGCCCACATCATTACACAACTACCTGACAACTGCCTATCCCTTAAAAACCTAGTACAGCCTTACACTACCAACTAAACCCTATGATTCTCTAATAAACTATTGTCAAAAGTCTTCAAAGCCAACAGTAGATTCAGAGACTCTCTGTTCTCAAACCAAATAGCAAAAGCCTTTAACTCTACACCCCAACATATATACAACACTGCCATAATCTCAAAATTCAAACTCCTTCTCAAGGAACACCTAAATAACAAATGGCTGTGCTTCTGCACTGCCCCTGAAGGAATAGGATATCCCCCCATACTAAATTCTCACTTACTGTTTTTTTCATAGCTATTTTTCCAGTCTCCCAGTGGATGAGATCCCCATACACCACTCAGCTGTCAGCTACAAAATGAAGCAGTTTATGTTTATGTTTTACAGTTTACCTAAGTCTTACCCCGACACGCTATGTGTGTCAATATCAGCTTAAGTTATAACAGTGTAATCTGTATGTAATCTGTACTTGTAGACATGCTTGTAATCAAGATATTATAATTATGTCTGAAATGTATTCATGCTTTACAAATATATGTATTGTCATTGTATCTATTACACTGTATGGAGCTTTTCTCCCCAGGCCTCTGCTGAAAACAGGCTACTAGCCCAGTCGGACCATCCTGGTAAACAAATGTAAGATAATAAAAATAGACTCAAGGAATTGGACCTCACAAACAATACATTTTTTGATTGACACATTGAGGTGTTATTTCTTTCCTTAACAGAACCGTCTATGTAGCTCATTATCCATATAAGTTTAAATCCCATTAGTAGATATTTGTATAACTTGTCCTAATATTGATAAACTGAATGTATTTAATACCACCAGAAATACACCAAACTGGCCAACTAAAACCTAAATATATGTATATATAAAAAATTCTTCCTTATTTTTTTATATTGTTGAAGCTGCCTGTTCCATATAATATTTGGGAGCCAATTTCATGGCAGTAACCTCAACAAATTATCACAAAAATATATATAAATCATGAATCAATATCCTCACAGATATCCAAGATGAAAATCCAAATGCTTTTCCATTTATCAGAAATTGCAGTCATTGAAATAAATATTTTATCCTTACTTTTATTTTATTTTACAGCCAAAATATATATTTTTCTCAAAAATTGCTTAAAAATAATCATACCAACTGGACAAAATTCATATGGCACCATAACAGTACCAGAACTGCATGTAACAAATTAATATGTCTGGAAAAATCAAGTGTCTTAAGTGTTTACATGACTTTTACGCTTATTACTAATTATAAGATCATCCAGGTTGTTTAAAGCTATTTACTTTATTCTTAATACTAAAAGCTGGGGGTCCTGCTTGGTTGCACATATGGCAGAGCTGTATTAAAACTTACAACTGCAACCCTCTTTCTATTCCTTATTTTTAAGCAAAAGATGTCAAGAAATTAAAACTAGATAAAGTTGCCAAACAACATATTGAATGTTTTCAAAAACTGGGCATTTTAAAAATGAATGCGGTAGCTATGCAATTTTAACCTATTCATAATAAACCCAATATCTTAATCAATAATTCAATTATAGCTCATACTCCCTTTCCTTTACTGAAGAACTATATAGTTTAGTATTTCATTGGTAGAGAACACAGCTCTACAGTTCATTTTTTATAAATATCTTAAAGTATCCAAAGGCTTTTTATCCACTTTAATGTATAGCACATTTCATTGAATTAAAATAGTATCATACAAAGTAGATCTCTACAAAAGCTCACAGCATGTTGTCTTAGCACCTAAATCAATATCATTGGCATATAAAATATAAATACAAATAAAATCATATGAAGTTTATCTGTATGATGATTTTTAGTCTGCATTTGTTCCATCTCTGGCAGAGATAAAAAGAAACAATAACATTAAATAAAAAATGTATTAACTTAAAGAAACTTTATTACATCCACTTTATCATAAGTAGTAGTGCTATCTAAAAAGTCATTATACAATCAATCAGGCCTGAACAGCTGTCCATCATGTGCCTTACCCAATGCAGGCCTACTATATAGTTTGGGATTGCAACTATGTCAAGAAATTGTGGACTTTTGCAAAGCAAAGCATGTGTTATCAATTTTCAGAGATATAGTCCATTTCTTAGTAATTTTTTGTTTCTACACTTGCCTCCTAAAAGCATCAGATCATTGCATTTACTGTTATAGCAATAACCCATGCCTGGGTGTGGATAATGCTGGATTTATCCACGGTTGGTGTGGTTTGGCCACGAGGGCGAAGCCAAACAAAGACAACCTTGGATAAATCCAGCATTACCCACACCCAGAAGTGGATTATTGCTATTATACAATGACATTATTTAAGAAAAAAATAATTACTTTTTTTAAATAATGGAATTGTATAATGTCTCCTTGCTGCCCTTCTGCAGCTGTCTGATATTCTGTGGCAGTTCTCTTGTACTGCACATGTATGCTTACACAGTACATCAGAGCTATGGGAGGAAACAATGGAGAAAGCAAGATCTCCATTGCTTTTTACAAACTGTCTCGCTATGTTAAAGGAGTTTATCATAGCGAGACAACTTTAAAAAAGCAACAGAGAATCTCCGTTACTTTTTTTAAAGCTGTCTCGCTATGTTAAACCCATTTAACATAGCGAGACACCTTTAATAAAAGCAATGAAGATAGGAAGATATCCGTTACTTTTTTTAAAGCTGTCTCGCTATGTTAAACTCATTTAACATAGCGAGACAGTGTGTAAAAAGCAGCGGAGATCTTGCGTTCTCCGTTGCTGTTAAAAATAAGTTATACTAATGGAAAAAGTCCGGGTGACCGGACCTTTTTCCATTACTATAACTCTGATTTGCAATGTGCATGCTGACAAATCAGCATGCAGGTTTTGGAATATTAATGGCGAGTCGTTGTATAATATTCTATTTACCATGGTAAAATTCTATATAACTAAAAACTGGTGTTCATTGTCAAATATGAACTGGTCTGAACTTCCTGAATCAACACACGAATACTTCAGAGCCTTTTCCAATTTATCCCAGTGCAGCGATATAAAACACATCAAATGTTAAAAGTTTAGGATAAACTGTTAAGCATTTTGACTTAACCACTCAAAAATAACTAGTCATGTTTTCCTCTCAAAAATTCTTATATATTTTCCTCGACTAGTATACCAATATTTTCTTTATATATTGTATATGGCATCTATGCCTCCAGAACTTTATATTATCAATTTTAAGACAGTAAAAAATACTCAGAATATATATATTATGGTATACTGGGATGCCATCTTTGTAAATAGTGCAAATAATGTGTTATTTAATACAATTGCTCATTACTTTACAATTCAGTTGTTATTTTTGTTAGATTGCTATTGCTACTTCTTTTTTATTTTTTATGTGATTAGTTTATTTTCTTTACTTTTGTGATTAGTAGTTAGTTTGCCAAAAACATTAATAAAATTTTTGAAAATAAAAAAAGAATCTGCATTAATATTTTATTTTAACACTCTAGAGAATGCTGATGTCTTTGCAGTCACTGATACATGGTTTAATGCCATAGAGAGCACACGGCAGTGGAAGGCTATAATGTCACACACCAGATACTATACTGGCAGGGAGTAAAGGTGAAGGTGTCATGATTTACATGAAAAATAAATATACCTCCAGTCTGGTCAAACAGGATGAAGCACTGTATTTTCTCCATGCTCAAATCTCCATTGGCAGAATCTCTTATAATTTTCTTGCAAGCTATAAGTTTCCATCTGTGATCCTGGAAACACATAACACATATGTATTCCATTACCATATTCATTAGAAAATTTAATTACTAAACTATTAAGTGGGAATCATATGCAACACTAAAAAATGTAGGCATGGAAATTCCTGGACTTTATAAACACAAAATCCTTGTATCAGATTGTCCATACATTAACTGGAGGAGCAAATGTACTGGGTCTGTTTCTTACTAATATGGGAAAGTGGTGCACAAGCCCTAGAGCAATGTCCTGTTTGGTAAGGTCAGTCCAAAAATGCTGTACTCTGAAGTAAAAATAAAATCATGAAGCAGAGTAAACTCTGTAACATTCAGAAACTACTCTAAGACTAACTTCCTACAATTAAGTGATAACCTGGGAGCACTTAAAGCTCCTGTAATCCCCGAGATCACTGCTGCCTATGTGAAGCTGTTCACCAAACCCTGTACAAGCATGAGAAAGATGCATATGGGCAGCAGTACTCACCAGGAATAAGTACTGAATTAACGAAAAACACACTCCTTCCTGGTGAAATCACAATATCAGTAGGCTGTATAACAGAAGAAAAAAAAAAGAAGGGCAAAAATTAAGAGGTGTAGCACACAGAAGGATAAAAGAACTCTCATCTAACTAATCAAACAACTCAAAGGATAAATACAGTGACAACAGCCAAAACCAAATGTGAGGTAAACTTGGCTACCCAGGCCAAGGACAACCACAAGGTATTCTTTAGCTACATCTGCAACCCCAAGGGCAATACACAGTTGTGGGCAGAGCTCATTGTTAATGGACCTGCCAACATTGAGCCTGAAAATGTAGCAAACCTAGTGTCAGATAAATTCAGTTCTAACTTTACCTCCACACACACATTTCCCCTCAAGAAACACCATCAGATAAAACTCTCCATCTATCAGTAGGAAACAGGTTCTCAACACTCTCTGTAAAACCAGGAACACTGCTGTGACAGGCCCTGATAATATGCCATTCTACTTTCTAACTGGCATAAACCATGAGTTTACAGGACCTCTGGAATCACTATTCAATCCTAGCCTCTAAACAGGCTTCATGCCTCATGAATGAAGATTGGCAACCATCTTTCTTCTGCTCAATGGTAGTCCATCTACAGACCCTGGAAATTACAGATCCTCAAGTCTCACTAGTCTAATATGCAAAGCCATGGAAAGAATTATGATGGAAATGATATTCAATGACATAGGGACCCTTCATATCCTGGGCCCAATCAGTTTGTTTTTCTCAAGCACAGGTCATGCCTACTCAGTTTTGTGGACTTCTTTAGGAAGGTCACCAAAGCTATGGATGAGGGTAAATTGGCTCACTATGCCTTCCTTGACCCAACTAAGGCATTTGACATAATGCCCCAATAGGGCATTGTTGACACACTAATGAGGTTAGGTATAAACCCTTATGTCACCCATTGTTTCACAAACAGGACCCAGGAAGTTAGAATTGCAGAGTCCACCTCAACAGAGATCTCATTCACCAGTGAAGTCTTTCAGGCATTGGTCCTGAGACCAGACTGTTTTATGTATCTATTTATCCTAAGTCAAGGTCAATGTCAAGTGTCCCTGGTTGAACAAATTTGCAGACAATTGCAAACTAGGAGCATTCAAAAATTGTATACCAACACTAATGTTCTCAAAGTGTGGTTGATAAAGGAAAATAACTGGTGCCAGACTCATTGTCAAAAACTAAATGCCAAGATCTACATAATATTATCCTTTGGAAGTGGCCTATCCCTTGTAACTACTATATGTACAATTCACCCCTAAGAGTTGACCTTGTAGTTAGAGACTTGAGGATAGATGTAGAGAGTAATCTAGCCTTCAGCCACCATGTGCCTACAGTAGTGAGTAAATCATTCTATGTTGAACAACTTATAAACAAAGGTATGACTCCTGGGTATAAGTAGGTCATTGTTACACTATACCTGACACTCAACAGACCTGTCACTGGTTACAATGCCCCCTTTGACATGCACCTATCAAGACACATACAGCAAATGGAATATTCACATAGAGTCACCACTAAAGGGATACATTGCATAAATTACATGTTCTTTGACCACCTCAAAGCTCTATTCCATCTTCTACAGGCTGTTGACAGGGTGGTCTATGACTGGCATGGAAGGACCCCACTCTAAAGGACATCCTTTGTATGTGTAAAACAAACAGCACCAGACTTAAACCTTGCTTGTGATGTAAATAGGATCTGCTAGAGAAACAGGTATGTATGCAGAGAGTGCCCCTTCTTTTGAACATGCTCCCTATCCATGTGAAGCAGAGTTCTTCCCTGTCCCAATTCATTTCTAACCCGTCAGCTGGATGAGGAACCAGAAATTAACTCCAGGCAGTCTCTAAATGGTTCATCTCCCAGGCCATGCTCACATTACCAAGGGTGCCTGAACTTATCCGAGATTTGGGATAGATGGTTAGGCTTAAAAAGGCCCCAGTGGTTGTTAGCAAAATTCACACCTACAAACCTATGTACAAATAATCAATATCACCATGCCAGAGATAAAGAATTTCTTTCCTTTGTTCTTGCGACTTTCTTTTTATATTTTACGTTTCTCTGTTCTGATCGTGACAAGTTAGCCTGTTAGTGGCTATCACCTATAGTATCAACTTCCTATTCTTTTGCAAAGCCTTGCAACTTTACCTTGTCTATGGCAATCATTGTTTCTTTCTTTTTAATTTTGATAGTAAAAATGAAATACTTATTTTGCTTCATTAATTGTTTATGTTTCTTGTATCATGTTAATAACTAGTTTTCACTGATTGCATATAGCTGTTAATTCTCTGCTAGAAACTATTAAATTCCATTCCACTGTACAACAGGTCTCTCACTATTGTTCATCATTTCAAGTCACATCTTAGCACCTGCCTTAATAAGTGAATTATAGGCAGCTGTCAACAAAATCAAATATTTTCCTGCAGTCTACTTTAATTGTAAACTTTAAATGCTTATCTAGAAAAGATTTGTTCTTTCATACGTATAGAACCATGGAACATTTTTTTAAAATTGTTCCATTATGATTTTACAGAAAGTTTAAAGATGTTCCATTTTTCTTTTATAAAAGATCAAAACTGAAATACAGGCACATGCCCCTTCAACTTACATTAGATAAATAAAAACATAAAGTTACCACTATTTTATTACACAACCAAAATACACATAACACTATTTTATTACACAATGATCTACTTCCACACTATGTTTAGCAGTCTTAATATTCATTTTTGTGTTTATTCTACATTTATAACTGAATGATCTGATCTTGAATTTTTGGCGCATGTTTTCTTCTTCATATTTCTTGCTAAGCAGTTAAACACTTAGGGTAAGTTCTCTTAATACTATTTTTCAGGTTCAGTGCCTCACCTACCTTTAGCATGACTTTCATCTCTTCCTGTTTTTCCAAGCATGCATTAATAATGGTGACCGCAGTATGATTGTTTAATGCAATATCGTTAAGCAGAGGCCATTTTATACAACTACATTTTTTAAGAATTCAAAAAAGAAAGTATGAAGAATACATTCTGACCCAATAGTATTGAATTTAGTTTCCATAAATATTAGGCAAATTAAAAAATGGCCACAATTAACCACTGCAGCTCCTCCTGAGAACAGAAGCATTCACTTCCTTTAAAAGTTTGAGTTAATTTCTTTTAAAGCATTTTACAAATGTTGTTTTCATAATTATAGTATCATGTTGTCTCATATTCAGTTATCTGACAATCACCTTCCATCTCAGCCAGTTCTTCAAAATCTTCATGTTCTGTGCCCTTGCTTCATTTCTCAGTCTACTTTTTCATGTGGCCTTTGTTACTCTTTCTGCTATGGAACCTTTCATGTCTATGTTTTATTTTTCACTTCCAGGTCATCAGCTAACTATCCACATATTTTTTTCATTTCCTATATGTACAAAACCACAGCTTTGTTTTCCAGATTCGTCTTCTTTCTTTCATCATATTTTGCCATCATGCATAGTTCTTTAATGGTTTCATGTTCAATGAATGCTGGCTTTGTACTTTCTATATTCACTGACTCACTCAACATTTATGTTTGTACATTCTTGACAATTGCATGTAGCCCAAACCAACTGAGTAGGTTTATCTAATAAATGATCAGCCATGGCACATATATATTTTTTTATTAGATTGTTTACTTTCAGATGATCTCTTTTTTCTTCTTGGGTAACAATGTATTGTAGATCTCCTTATTTTGTATGTATTAGACAAATTTATTTTATATCAAATTATCATTATGCATGAGCTTATTATTTATTGTGTGGAGCAATACAGTGAGTTCCCAATATACTGCCAATAATCTGTTTTTGTCTTTCTGCTGCATATGTTTCTCATAGTGCCAAATCTCATAATCAATTTGTTACTTACTTACTCAGAGGTGATGCATAATTGTTTATTCATAGCTGCCTTTTCTTTAGGATTAAGTTAAACCCATTCCTTTTTCTTTACTTATTTTGCTTTTGCTGACCAAAATACTTCATAAATTTAGACAGGCTAATCGCCATTTCAAAATTTAAAACATATATATGTAAGTATTTTCTTCTGAAAGCAATAAAGGGAAGCTGACACAATTGACATTTTTCTTTCTTTCTTTTTTTCTACCTGCTTCTGGAACTGCACTGGAACTGGAAGACATTTCTCTTGAATTCTAAGAAAAATGAAAGCTTAAAAAGCTTCTCTATGAAGCATACTGAAATCTGACTTTTTCCTCTACCACATTTGCTGCAAAGGATAATGCTGTATTCCTCCTGGTTTTGCATTCATATATATTGCTTCTTTACAAAATGTTACCTTCATTTATTATTGGGAAGCATCCATGTTAGTACCGCCACAATATGTACAAGTGCATACTTTTTATTGCTTTCCAAGTGGGGGTTTGGCATAATGGTTAAGGTGTTTACCTTAAAGATCCAAGGTGTAGTGATTGACTCTCACGTGAGACAATTGGCTGAGCTTAAAAAGACCCACAAGGGCAGTTAGCTTAGTACTAACCTACTATTAACTAGAAACTTCTAGCACTGTCCAGAGACATTTCTTTTCTCATCATTTCAGGATGTGCAGTGATTATGGAGGCTCTGACTGTATTGCTGATACTTCTGATAACTCCTGTACATCTACTCTGCACACACCTTCAGTACTGTTCTCTTCCTTATTAGTTTGTATTTCCTAACACGTCATATTGCTTTCTGCTGCAATGCACCCTGACAATAAAACAATGGTTCACACATTCTGCATTGATGTTTTCTCAGCATCATCACCAACATGATTTTTTTTAAACTGACGTGGAAAAGCTCTTTTAAATCTATAAATACATCCTTTATACTCCTCTACAAAATGTGCATAGCTCTCAACTAGAAGTGAGATAATTTGCATTTGACATGCCTATAATAAGTTGCTCTGCAGTAGGGATTGGATAATGCTCTCTCTTTGTCTATGCATGCACACATCTTGTCAGTTATAATCACATAAACCATATTTTTCCTTAGTCAATAGATTCTGTCTGTTTCTTAGTCATACCCATGCCCTCTGTTCTAAACATTATATTTTTATTTTTCCCATTAGTGCTGCTAGATCTTTCTTTGCAACATGCATGACTAGTGATATGCTAAGGTCGATCTGAATATGAGACATATCTGACAGATAGTATACACAACAAATAAATCCTTATGCAGCTAGTCATCAACTTTCTCATGCACATGATGATTTTCTTTATTATTCTTAGTTTCTGTCAAATTAAGTATCCTAGTATTGAAAAATTCTGTTCCACATATCTAAAAGAAAATGTTCTTATTATAGGTTTATAGATTAGTACTAAGCTAACTGCCCTTGTGAGCCATTTTAAGCCTAGCCAATTATCCCTTGTGAGACTCAAACCCTACACTTTGTATTTGTAAGGCAAACACCTTAACCATTAGGCCACCCTCCCAACCCCTTACTGATATATTCGTACACAAGTAATGTCTGATTCAGTGGAAAAACCCAAAGGCCCAAACAAATAAGCAGCTTGCATACCGAAGGTGTTTAACTTCTTTTCAGCTTCAGTATTTGAAAAGTTCAAATAGACATCATGAGATTAATAGACATCATGTTTAGCAAACAGATTAGACCAAGTTACTTTCCATACTATTGACAACTGTCCTGATTCACAATAACAGTCAGTCCACTGTAGTGTATCTCCTCTTTATGAAGCAAAAATGGTTTTAAAGTAGTATGCAGTTGAGGTAGTGAGGGTGGGCCTATGCTAATAAGGTCCCTTTAGCAACCCAGTGGAATGCTTAAGTAGAAAACCTGAAAATACTGAAGTCATAAAACTTGAAAATACTGAAGTTATGCACGTCCAAACAATGCAATCTTCTCATCAGAGCAGAACAGAGCAGAGACTGCAAAAGCATATTCTGTGTAATTAGTGTCTTTCGCTTATACATTATAGTGGGAGGTAATATGAGAAGGGGGAATTCTTAACTGAATGAGTTTAAAACTTTTGTTTTTTGTTTTCCAATATAAAACTGACTGATAAACTTCTCTAACTAAATGAGACTGATTCAACATTTTCAGGACTTTTCTTTTTTTTCTCCAAACTTGTAGCATTATGCAATCAGTATATATAAGAAAGGGGGTGTGGGAGCTCTTCCCCTTGAAAAAAATATAGTTTTTCTTGTTCATTTTGTCCAGCTGAAGCTTCCTCTGTTTGAGGTTTCAACCAGCTGCACCATGTGCCCCTACTAGTAAGCACAACAAGAGAAAGGTGGAAGTTCTTCTCCTTAGAAAGCTAAATCTTGACTTACCCTCTCTTTTATATCTTTCTGTCTGTTTCATGTACAGTCCAGTACCAAGATGGAAGATCAGCCTACTTGTTTCCCTTCTGTTGCTAGACTCACAGTTGGTTGAGAATGTGTCTTAATGGCTAAGGTGTTTGCCTTACAAACACAAGGTTCAGCATTTGAGTCTCACAAGAGATAATTATCTAGGCTTAAAATGGCTCACAAGGGCAGTTAGCTTAGTACTAACCTATGAACTCGGTAACATTAGGCAGTGTAGTAACTGACTTATGATCACAGATCATGAACTCTTAATTCCATTTTTGAGAGTTGCAAATATTTAGCAAATATGGAGGCCTCACTCTAACAGAACAATTAAAAAAAAAAAAAAATACACTGAGCAATACACAACTGGCACACTCTACACCAGCCAACAGTAAAACGTATAATGTGGAGGCTGTAAAAAAAATCATTCCATGAAAACTAGGTATCAGCAAAAACACTCAGCACCACATCAGATTCAAGCACACTTTCAGCAACAGTTGAGTTATCTCAAATAAAGTAGTATGGCACTCTGCAAACAGAAATGTTTTAGTGGTCATTGACTCTATAGCCAGGCAAACAAATTCTTCTCTCACTAGGCTGGAGAAAGACAGGGTAATGATGGCTTGTCTTTCAGGTGTCAGGATCACAGATATATAACGTGTCCTAACAAATAAGGTTACAGTGGAAGCCCACATGGAGAAATGACTTGAGATGCAAAACCTTATGAGATATGCAGATATAAATGTCAGAACTCTCCAAGCATTGCAAAGATGTAGACAAGACGCTGGTCTTGAGCTTAATCGTTTCTTCCATCTCCAAGAACGATGCTTAGGTAAAATAAATATATAATTGTCTTTTAAAATTGGATAAATACTTGGTATCATTCTTGATTAATTCATTATGTGTCAGCATGGAATGAAATGCTCAACAATCCTACTTGCTTTGCGAAGGATATGTTGCACCACTCATTTTAAAGCTTCTGCAAACTAGGCAAAGCCTTTGCTACTCCATAATATATTTTGCAGGTACAGGTTAGCTAATGGAAATCGCAATGTAACTAGCATATCAAATCCAAAATAAGATTGCATGAAGATGGTTCTGCTTAGTTCCAGAAATCTCAACAACAAACTTGCAAATCATGAGGCTCTCCTGCATTTAGAACATATTCCTATGTGTATAACAAATAAAGGTCTGGGGGGTGGGGGGGCGAGCAGCATTGGATCAAGCATATCAAAAGAGTGAATTTTGAAAGGTCCTCACTCTGCACCAAAGTGATAATTTTTAAGTGAATAGGAGTTTATATTTTTACTTAATGTGGTCCCAAAGAGTTCCTTCATCATATAACCCTAATAAGTTGCACTAATTTGCTGCTGGAAGTATCCTACAAGCCCCGAGAGACAGAGAAAAGAAAAGACTCACAGTGTGCACTATCAAATACAGCGATGGAATGACATTAGTAGCAGTGGAACTTAAAGTGATCACTTTGATACTGGATAGTCTTACAAGGCAGCTACAAACTACACCTGGAGATGTGCAGCAAATTACGATGATATCAGCAAACCTAGAAACACAACTCCAAATTTTGAATTCCACTATCATTCAACAGCAATTAGAAATATATTTAGTTAGTTACTTAGTTGACATTTGTTTGCCAGGAAAGTCTAACTGAACAGAAGCCCATTTTCAGCAGATGCCAGAGGAGAAAAGCTCCATAAGATTCAAAAAAAAAAAAAAAAAAACAAATATTGCAAAAATACAACATTAACATATTTGGTACAGAATAAAATAGTAAAAAGTGCAAATGACGACTTATCTTTTACCTAAAAAATAGTCAAAGATGACATAATACTATAAAAGCATTTACATACCAAGAGTAAACATGCTAAGATTGAAAAGTTATGAAATACATAGACGTACATAGCAAAATTTAGGAAAAAAACAACAGCAAGTAAGGAATTATGGTAGTAATTAGAGTGATGATTTTACATATAGGTTCATAGGTGTGTACTAGGGTAATAGCCCTGAAGCTTGTACAAGCTTAGCCCATAGGATTACCCTGGAATCATGCCACCCAATCTTAATTCCCAGTGCCTCTGTCGAGCAGACCCACTGGAGTGATCCCTGGGGTGAATTTGCTATTTCCCATCCACTCATCAAGATTTCTCTTGAAGAGGGCCAGTGAGGCACTTTGCTTGACATGTATGAAAAGTCTATTCCACAGCATGGGCAGTCTCTGGGTTATGAACCTGTCCCTCCAGCTTGTTCTGTTGATTGTGGTAATGAGGTCGAGGTCTCTGGAGAAAGTAGTACAGAAGGACTGGGATTTATTTAGATGTAGCATTTTTAACACCAACACTAAAATAACTGAACAAACTTCACTAAAATGAAATTGAAGAAAGAACACACTATGCCACAGTATATATGTTAGCGCTGGGTCAGACCAACAAACCTATAACAAAGATCCAGGAAGATAATTACCATGAGAGTAGATAGAATAGATATAAGATTCAGAGAGAAAGAGGAGGTTATGATCACAGAGCAGAGGGCCATTGCAGCTGCATATTTCAGCACATTTCAGCAATTTTCAAGATATTCAGCTTCAGCTGGCAATACTTGAATCAAAAGTTGAAGACCTTGAAAACAAAGCATCCTGGAATAATTCACTAGTGATCAGACTCCCAGAAAACATTGAAGAGGGCAATACAATTTATTTCATCAAAAGAGTTTCAGAAAGCTGGATAAATAAAGGGCAGGGACTGGCAACTGAATGTGCCCATGTAATCAGCAGCAAGAATAAGATGTCCAGTCTGTGAAAGCACTTGATATTTTGGACCCTTGACTTCAATGACAACGAAGCAATTCTAAAAGCAACAATGGAGAAAGGTGGCAGCCTCCAAATGGTGAGGTTTCCAAGAAGAATAGCTATGGACTATAGTGCATCCTTTTATGTAAAAAGAAAGGTGATATTATCTTACCTAACATCATGGACAGCATTGGGGTATAGGGTCAGTATGAAATTTTCAGCCATACTTTGCATCTTAAAGCAATTTCACACTCCTGTGGAAGCAGAGCAGTTCCTGAAAGGAGTGAACCAGTGCAAAGGTTTATCAAATGTGGATACTGTAAAAGCAGAGCATAATGTTGTTTAATTGCAAAAAAAGAGAGACAGATCAGCCCTAACCACAGCAGGGAAGCAAGTGATATTCAATAAGGGCAAGAACCAAGTGACTAGTTCCCCAGATCTAAAATGTACAAGCAAAGTGGAGCAAAACAGAACATCAGGGCAATATTATTGAACTGGTTTCAACATTTGCACGGCAACAGGAAGACAAAGAGACTAACTATCAAGGGGTTGGATTTGTAGGCCTGTATTTTAAGGTAGAAGCGTTGGTAGCCATGGAGAAGTTGTGGAAGACCTTTACAGATGTGATTGAGAGTACTAGCAATAGCCAGGAGGAAAAGGGACATCAACAAGCATATGCAATATAATCATTAGATATGAAGCCTATGAGTTGAAACAGTGTGGCATTTTCAGTGATCTCTCAGGCTGGACAGTTTTAAAGACAATATAGGCCATGTAATATATTTGTTATGGGCTCCATACTCCTGGACAGTTAGAATGGTGCATCCACCAAATTTCAAATATTTACAGATGTATATTCATGTGATAGGGTCAATAATTCAATTAGTTTATAAGTGGCCTGAAATATAGTTCAACACAGAGATGGATGAATGTTAAAAAGGCTGGGAAGTTGAATTAATAATTGCGATATCAATGCTGTGGGGCTGCTTAGATGAACAGGAGTTAAACATTTTCTCTTTTTATATAATTTTATCCTGAACAGCATGTGAAACTCAAGATTTAAATATGATAAAATACACAAGTTTTGTTAAATTTTAATTGCATTGAGTGTGGGCTAGGATATTTATTGTAATATGGTCAGGCCATGGCCATGTATGGACCAGTTTATTATAGGTAAGAAGCATTACCTAAAGAAGTGTGCATATTGGAATGTGAAGGGGATCTTCGTGGTGGTTAAAGCTAATGTTATATTTAAGGAAATAAATAAGATGAAGATTGTGTTCATTCAGGAAAGCATAATTAAGAGTAAAGTAAGAGCAACATATTTATGAATTAGAGGGGTGAAGTTTTTCCCTTGTGCTACATCTTAATAATAATCATAATGGGTGTAGCAATTTTAATTCATCAGACACTCGGATGGTCTGCTCAAAACCAAAAACGCTTGATGTGTCATTGTGCATGATTTTGACTGCTCACATTAGTAACACAAGTAATAACTATCTAAACCTTTTGGGAGGGTTAGACTGGGCCTGCATTTAATCTATATTTTTCTTCCAATAAGCAGTGAATGCAAAGGGTAAAGAATAAAATATACATCACATAATGTTTCTCAGACTAGTTTCACAAGAAGGTACAAAACAACACTAGATGAGTGTAAGATAAGTTCTGGGTTTTAATTACAATGATGATACATAGGTAAAAGCTGCAGGATATGTGTTTCCATGTTTTAATCACCTTTACCTGAAACTGTGGGTATAATAGCTTGCAATAATAGTCCAGAAGACGTGTGATAACAATCTTAGTTGGAGAACTGATAACAAATAAGAAAAGATGATACAATCATCATGTTAAAAATCTAAATGGGTAACAAGCATAGCTAAAAGAGACATCTATGATGTCTGATTATGATTTTCATCTTAAGAGTTTTTAGTGAACTGGCCTGCAACATTTGAAAGAACAATTGCAGTTATATGATTTTTTTCCAGTTCTGGCAAATAGTTGCAGTATGCATGCAGGTTTTGGATACCGATTTATAAAATATTCTGATAATGACAGTGTTCAAATGTATTCCTTGCCCTCCAATGACAGCTTCAGAGGCTAAGTGAAAATTGGAATTATGCAGATTTTGTTTTTTAATATAACAACAGCATTTTCTTTAAAATTGTGAGTGTGTGTATTTTATATATATATATATATATATATATATATATATATATATATATATATATATATATATATGTGTGTGTGTGTGTGTGTGTGTGTGTGTGTGTCTGTGTGTGTGTCTGTGTGTGTCTGAGTCTATAAATTAGCTCAATACAGAGTGAATGATTCTGCTATAACAAAACTGCATGATTTTTACAGAGTAATTCTTTAATTAGCCATTCTAGAAACATCAGCTTCCTGTACAGGAAGGAAATGCCACTTTATAAAAAATATTCAAAATGTAAATTTATTTTTTTTCTTTCTTGTGTCATAAAGGTTAGTTTCTGCCAGTAATTATCATGGATTTATTTACATAGTGTATATCTCTCCATAATTACTTCGTAAGAACATATTCTTTAGAAATACTTTTTATTCTGAGCTTCTTTTTATGTTAAGTAGTTAAAATCAAATACATCTTAACTTTTACAGAATAATATGACATAGACATATTTAACAGGTAACTAGTAAGTCAGAATCAAAGTATCTAAGAAAATATTGCAGAGAAAAAACAGAAATCTACTGAAGGAAGTATTGCGTTCTTATATTTTTAGTGTAGTATAATTGAATCTTTGTGTGCCTATCTGTCTTTCTGCTTGTCTATCTCACCAGCGTGTGTGTGTGTGTGTGTGTGTGTGTGTGTGTGTGTGTGT
>NC_056736.1:232126477-232158977 GCF_019279795.1 Protopterus annectens
GACATATCCTTCTGATTGCATGTAGTAGAAACACAGACTGTAGTGTGTCAGTGATGATAAATTTGGGCTGCTCATATACTGAGTGGCTGTTCAAGTTCTGAAACAAAAGCTATACAAAGACAGATAATTTGGTTTGCTCGAGTTTGGAATCAAAAGTTGTACAAAGACAGATACACAAGAGGAAGGGAAAGAGTTAATGAAATAAAGGGTCAGCATAGCTATAACAAGTTATGGCAGAATCGAATAGCATAGGCAAAGATGAGGTAAATCTTTTGCAATTGTCAATGCTAATTGCAATAAGAAAGCAACTCATGGAAGGTGATTAAACAGCTTAGTTGCTGTGGTAGACATTATTATTTTTGTGCAAGAAGTGGCAGTGGCATGAGTGGCATCCACAGACAAACCTGGAAACAGGAAACATGTCTATAAAATATGTTATTTCACTGTAGGCAGTACCATGACACAGAAAGATAAAGCTATGACTATGGCTCAAGTGACCTGGGTTTGACTGACATTTCAGGTGAATGAAGCACTGGTAGGTGAGGATAGGAGCACCCATGCAAGAGATGAAGGAGTTCTGCACACTCACTTCACTCTCTCTCAGTTCAATTTTTCTGGTGAAGGTCATGGAAAGAAGCAGTAGGTGCTGCCTGAGGGTGAGTTGTGCATCCTGCTAACATCAGCCCCTTGCAGAAGTGACAGGCAGTTCAATGCCAGCACCTATTTTTCTCCAGCGTTGGAGTTTTAATTGGTGCATGTGGTATTTGGGGGAACATTAGCAAGACTTGCTGGCAGCATTGTGATGCTGCCTCAAAATTCTGTACATTTTTGCAGTTCCCTGGCAAGTATCATGATTATCCCAGTGAAAGATAATGTGGGTATGTGTCTTAGACCTGATGGATGAAGACAGGAAGTAGGAGTAGCTGATGGTCAGCTACTGGGAGCTAAAATAAAATCATAGAAAAAAAGGACTAAAAATATATATTATTTTCACCATTCTCTTTCTCTAGATTGATTCCTATAGTGCTATAATCAAAACCTAATGAAATTCATCACTGTACTGGGAAAACATGAAATTGGCCTCAAAGAAAGAGATATTATAGCAATAACCCACGCCTGGGTGTGGGAAATGCGGGATTTAACCACGGTTGGCGGTTGCCTCGACCAAACAAAGACAACCGTGGTTAAATCCGCATTACCCACACAGAAGTGATTATTTATTATAATGACATTATTTAAGAAAAATAATTACTTTTCTTAAATAATGGCATTGTATACGCCTCTTGCTGCCCTTCTGCAGCTGTCTGGTATTCATGGCAGTTCTGATGTACCGCGCATGCCTCACGCAGTACATCAGAGCTGTGGGCAAAAGCAATGGAGAACGCAAGATCTCCATTGCTTTTTACTGTTTCGCTATGTTAAATGGGTATAACATAGCGAGGCAGCTTTAAAATAAGCAACGGAGATCTCCGTTACTTATTTTAAAGCTGTCTCGCTATGTTAAACCCATTTAATACAGGTTTAAAAAAAAAGCAACGGAGATCGCAAGATCTCAGTTGCTTTTTACACACTGTGTCGCTATGTTAAAGGAGTTTAACATAGCGAGACAGCTTTAAAAAAAGCAACGGAGATCTGCGTTGCTTTTTTAAACCTGTGTCACTATGTTAAACTCTTATGACATAGCGAGACAGTGTTTTATACTAACGGAAAAAGTCCGGGCGACCGGACCTTTTTCCGTTAGTATATTGAGGGATTTACAACAGGCACGCTGGTTGGGCTGGCCAGTCAGCGTGCACGTTTTAGAGGAAGAATTGTATAATAGAAGGTTAGCACAGTAGACTCTGTAATTTATTACCATACCCACAATATAATTATAATACTAATGCTAATGCTAATATTAATACTAATACTAATACTAATACTTTAGAACTATTTAAAATAACTCTGATGGTTACGTATTTCTAAATGTCAGTTTTTTATAAGATGTTGAATGCTGACATAGCAATTATTCAGAATGGGCCGGATTCATGAAGGCTTGCTCAGAGTCTAAAGAGTAGAGTAAGACTCCATGCAGCCAACATGTCTGACGAGCGATCCAGGAACAGCCTGCAGGGGTGTGCAAGAGAGCTCCTAAAATGGCTCTTACACTGACAGGGTTAGGATATGCAAATTATCTTAATTGCTGCTGAAAGGCATGCAAATGAGGTAAATTTGCGATCCAGGAAACCCGAACCTGTCTGAGTAAGAGCAATCTTATTTGTAGAAATGTTCTCAGTTGACAACTGAGTACTGTTCTGGAAATAGCAAAACGGAGCTGTGACAGCACCAAATAAAGGTTGCATCCAGTTGAGGAAGCATGCCAATGGCCAAATATACGGCCATTGGCAATGTTCCCCAATGCAACATTAAAAAAAAAAAAATTTCCCAATCTTCGAGGTTTAAGCATAGCGCAGCGCCGCGAAAACGTGCTGCACTCTTAATACCAGAAAACCAAAAATTAAAAGGCACAAATAGGGAATTTATAGAATATCATACTATACAATGCAAGTGAATGGCAGGCTGAAGACAACATGGCTACGGAGTAGAGGTTGCTAAGGGGGGAAGCTCAGTCTAAGAGATGTAACCAAGCATTAGTAGGCAATACTATGCAAATGAGGGTAAGGATAGTGAATCCCAAGTTTGCATAGCAAATGAGCACAGTCAGTGGAGTGTAGTAGTAGGATAAGGGCAGTATCAGAGTAGAAGATAGGTGACATCATGAGGGGGGTATGTATGAAAGAAGTTAAGCTCATTGGAGCAGAGTGGCATGTGTTTGCTGTCAGTTACTCATCACTGGAAGAGGTGTGTCAACAGGTACCCTAGCTGAAGGTAAGAAATCGAAGGTGTATGCCGTGGATAACACTAACGTTTCCTGTAGAAGTGCTTGCAATGTGTTTGCGCATGGGTGTGCACCTGTATATCTGAGTAAGACTGTGTGCATGCATGTGCGTCTGTGTGTGCGCGTTTAAGCCAGAGTAAGCATGTCTAAGGTTGTTGAAATGTGTGTAAGCACGTATGTGCCTGTGTGTGTGCGTTTTAGCAAGAGTAAGCAAGTTTTAGTCTGTGTAAGCATGTGTGCGCTTGTGTGAGCTGGTGTGCACGTGTTTGCGCTTGTGTGCACGGCGCTGCCCCCTTGAGGAATCAGAAAGGGAAAAGGAAGCACAACAAATAGTAGGAAGTTAACCAAGGAGTACTAGCAGAGCTAGCAGGTGAAAACAATCAGAATCAGGCAATTACACAGGCAGTACACTAGCCCAGCCCAGCACTTAAAATTCTGCAAACAACATTCCACTATGTTTCTCTCACAGACACTGCAACACTGCAGTAAGCTAATAGAAGTGAAAACTGAAAAAGCTTTACTGAGACAAAGAAATGTTAGGGGCTGCCATTGCTGTTATAAGGCAACATATGCAACATGCTGAGGGTGGTGACAATGTGAATGCTGCTGGACAGCCCACAGTGAGGAGTCGGAGAAGAGTGTACAGGCCCATGGTAACCTATCAGGGGCTACATGAGCTGGAGATAGTGGAGCACTATTTAGTGGACAGAGACCTCATGCAGCAAATTTTTGAGCTGTGCAGGCCACGCCTCACACACAGAACCAAAAGAGGGGAATCCATCCCAGTGGAAACCAAGGTATGTGTTGGCCTAAGAATATTAGCAACAGGTACCTTCCAGAGACCAACTGGTGATATGATGGGGATATCACAGGCATCAGCATCCAGGGTACTGCACCAGTTCCTGGATGCCATGTCAGCACATGTCGGTGATCATGTATATTTCCCCAATTCCCGTGAGGTATTGGCCAGAAATATGCGTCTCTTCCAGCAAATAGCGGAATACCCTGAGGTAGTGGATGCAATAGACTGGATACACATACACATCAAAGCACCAGCCGGTGAGCGGGGTAGGGTCTACTTTAACCACAAGGGCTTCCCCTCCATCAACTGCCATGTTGTGTGTGATGCCCAGGGCATAATACTGAATGTGTGTGCTGGCTGCCCTGGAAGCTACCATGATTCCCATATCTGGCATCTGACACAGCTGTACCAGACATTTGCCAATGGGGACGTCCCTCATGGTCACCTAGTGGGGGATGCTGGCTATGCACTGGAGCCGTGGCTGATGACACTCATCAGAAATGCACACACACCTAAACAGGAACGCCATAATGAGGCACACGCACAAACACGAAATGTAATCGAGCGTAATTTTTAGGCTGCTCAAGTCACGGTTCCTGTGCCTGGACACATCTGGTGGAGCCTTGCAGTACTCAACAACTACATGTACCCAAATTGTCATGGTATGTGCTATGCTACATAATAGGATCCTGCGAAAACAGCTGCAGCAGGAGCAGCATAGTCCCAGGCCAAACAGCCCCCCACCATTGCCAAGGCCATCACAGGCAGAGCGTGACTCGGAGGAGGAACAACCTGAGCCTGCCCCAGTAGGCAGAAGGAGGCATGCCCAGTATGCTTTGGCCTCGGCAAAGAGGCAACACATAGCACATACACTGGCTCAGTAGGAACCCTGAAATTATACCTCTCTCTGACACGCACATATAGTAAAAGGGATGCCTAACTTGACACTACCTGTTTTCAAGCATGTATAGGGAATGTAGTACATGCATCCGACATAGGCAGCCCTGCAGCACCACCTGAGGCATGATTGCCATGTGTTAAGCAATATAAAGCAGTGCTAAACAGCTTTTACCACCATTCAGTATATGTAAACAAAATTTCACACACTAACTAGCACAACTGTGGTCAATGTTGAGCAATATTGGGCAACGTTCAACAATGTTGGTTAACGTTGAGCAATGTTGGACAAGCTTGGTCTAAGTTGGGCATAGCTGAACAAAAGCCAACATGCTCATATTTGCTCTAATGGCCCTTAAGCACTCTGGTCTGCTCAGTATGAAAATATAAAGCAGTGACAGGCCTTGAACGCAGGACACTGTGCACTATAGTCATAATACTGAACCACTGAACCATGACATCATTTCAGTGGTTAGCCTGTATGAAGAAATGTTGATAAGTCTATGCAAAGTATCTCATGAAAACCCTGCAGGCACAGCATAATCCCTGTCGAGTTATAACACAAAGGTGAACCCTGCAGTAAGAATAGAACCTGATTTTCAATACACATATAGTATAAATGTTAATATTGGTCATGTTCACTCACATCATCAAATGTAGTGGACCTCAGACAGCAACATAGTGAAAGGTCACACTGGGCATGCTCACACACTTGAATAAATGAGACAAATGTCAGGCAACAAAACACTGAAAGGATGAACTGGGCATGCTCACACACTTAGGCCATGTCTGAGTACAGCAGTGGGCCACACATATCCGGCAGTTGCATGTGTTAACCCAGGAACATCTCACTATTAAGCAATCTGCCTTGTGCACACAGTTATATGACAACAGACACATATATAATATAGTGGAACCCTGTCATAATCAAATATGTTCTGCAGATACTTAGGTTGTTCATAGAAAGTGGGAAAGCAAAGAAGATAAAAAACTTGCAATCAGTATCATCAATAAACAATGTGCATCCCGAACATTATCATAGGTTCAGAGCTTGATACTAGGCTATCTGCCCTAGGGCATGTATAAGCCTAGCCAGAGTGCATTTGGCTTTCGCAACCCTGTTAAATTAGTAGACTGTGCCTGTGAATAGTAGGTTACACAAGATAGCCCATTTATGTTTAGTTTATTGTGCCTTTGTCTAGTAGGCAGCCAGAAGATATCCCAGGGGTAAACATACGATCACCCATCCACTTGTCAAGATGTCTCCTGTAGGTGGTCAGTGGGGGTGCACTGCCTATGCGGGACTGGGATCTCATTCCAGAGTGAGTGGAGCCTCTGGGATAAGAATCTGTCCCTCTAGCATGTCCTATTAATATCTGTGCTGAGGTTTACGTCCCTGGACCGTGTAGCTCTAAGGGATTCGGATATCCTGAGGTGGAGCATGTCCATTAATTCTGGGTTGGACATGGCTTTAAACAACAGGCACAGATCGCATCCAAGTAGGCGGTAAGCGACTAAGTAGAGCTGGAGTTACTTTAGCCGAACTGCGCAGGGTATCTGTGTGAGTCCCTAGATCTACTTGGTGAGGTACTTTTGTGGCCATTACAGTTGCTGCAGGTGTCAGGTAAGGTACATCCCAAATGGGGCATTGTATCCAAGCATGGGTCTGATGAGTATAGGGGCACAATGACCTCACTTGATCTAGATGTGAAACCTTATGGGATAAGGTGGGCTATATAGAAGGTCTGTCTAACCACTTTGGCAACGTGATTGTCAAAGGTGAGAGTACTAACTACTCGTGTCCCCAAATCCCTAATAGCTCCTACCGTAAATAATGGATTACCACCTGTGTGGTAATGTGTGGGTATGTTGTTATTCCCAAAGGGGATGACTATGCATCTAATGGCATTTAGCTGTAGGCCATGGCTCTGGCACCAGTCATCCATCTCTGTGAGACCCTTTTTGAAGATGCTTGTGCCAGCTGGAGAGTTGATTATGGCACCCAGTTTGCAGTCATCTGCGAACATGGTCAGCTATATTCCTCCTGTGTTAACCTGTACATCAGAGAAATATATACTGAACAAGAGAGGTCCCAGGACTGAGCCTTGTGGGATGCCATGTGTAACTGGTGTATAGCCAGACATGGCACCTGCAATACTGACCATGTGGGTGCTATCCCTGATCCAGTTAACAATCCATCTTGTGGCATATGTGTCGATATCGAAGCTGGTGAGCTTATGTATAATGCCCGAGTGGGATATTGTGTTGAAGGGTTTTGCGAGGTCCAGGTAGGCTGTGTGGACAACCTTCCCTACATCTATGGACCTGGTAACTGTTTAAAGAAGTCAAACAGGTTCAAGAGGCAAGATCTGCTCACAACAAAGCCGAATTCTGTAGGATCCAGTGTCTGTAGGTTCCCTATGTCTATTTGAATGAGTTCCATGATGATACACTCCATAGCTTTGCAGACCAGGCTAGTTAGGCTTATAGGACGATATTGTCCAGGGTCCATTGTGGCACCACCTCTGTGGAGCGGGACCACTGTTGCTGTACGCCATTCCTTGGGTACATATCCTGTAGTAACTCTGATATTGAACAGTGACTTAATGTGAGGGTTACGTTCATCATGAAGCTCGTGTAAGACGCAGGCCGGGACACTATCCGGTCCCATTGATGCTGTGTTGTCAGCTTTGGAGAGGGCAGCACTTACATGTTCATCTGTGATATCATGGAGGCTACACTCTGTTGGGATGGATATTTGCTCTTTAGGGGGGGGTGGGGGGAGACATTTGCACTGAACCTGTTTGCCAGGATGTTGGCAATTTCTGTGGGTTCAGTGTATGTTTTGTCAGTATGCAGTAACTCACAGCATATCCGGGAGTTTCCACCCAGGTTCCTGACATAACTAAAGAAGGCCTTGTGATTGTCCTCAGTGTCTGGTGCAATTTTCCGTTAGAAGCAGGCCTTAGATGAATTCATGAGTGATCGTAGCTTTTTGCTAGTACTGATCGGAGATGCCTTCCCTTTTTGGGATTGTGCTCTATCATGTAGTAGCCTCCTCCTTTCATGGTATAGCTTATTAATGGCCGGGGCCCACCAGACAGGTCCCCTGCCTTTTGAGGAGTGAGTCTTGTTGTTATTTGGAATAGCATGATCCATGCATTCCAGTTGGTGTCCATAGAATGCATTTGTAAAGGATTCAGTGGTCTGAGCCATATTTACCACTGTCCCAGGGTCTTTGAAGGGTACCACCTTGGTTTGGAGAAGTGTGACATTTGCTTTTGAGAAGTTCTTCACCGAGATTACCTAGGATGGGGGTGGGGACGGGATATGGATGTCCAGTGAGATAAATGTATGGTCTGACCTTACCAATGAGGGGTATACCTCTGGTGTGGAACATAGAGTCCCCATGTTGGTGATGATCAGGTCCAATATGTTTTCCCCTCTTATAGGTTCATAGGTTCATAGGTTCATACTAGGCTATCTGCCCTGGGGCAATTATAAGCCTAGCCCGATTCTGTATGGCTTACGCCACCCCTTGATTTGAGTATGCTGTGCCCTTTTTAAGGTTTAGTTTACTGTGCCTCTGTCTAATAGTGACACTGGAGTAATCCCTGGGACAAACCTACGATCCCCCATCCATCTATCGAGATTCTTCTTGAAGAGATTCAGTGAGGTGCTCTGCCTCACATGAACTGGAATTCTATTCCAGATTGAAGGGAGCCTCTGGGTTATGAACCTGTCCCTCCAGCAAGTTCTATTTATTTCTGTGCTGAGGTTCAAGTCCCTCGAGCATGTGGCTCTAAGGGATTTAGATTTACTGAGGTGGAGCATGTCCATTAATTCTGGATTTGACATAGCTTTGTATGTCAGGCATAGATCGCCTCGAAGTAGGCGGTATGCAACTGAGTAGAGCTGGAGTTTTTTTAACCGAGCAGCATATGGCATCTGTTTGAGACCCTTGATCCTCTTGGTGAGATACTTTTGGGGTCTTTCTAATTGCTGCAGGTGTCAGGTAAGGTACATCCCAAAAGGGGTATTGTATTCTATGATGGGCCTGATAAGGGATGAATAAAGGGGCACAATTACCTCTCTTGATCTAGATGTGAAACCCTTCGTGATGAGGTGGGCTATGTAGAAGGTCTTTCTAACCACTTTAGTAATGTGGTTTTCAAAGGAGAGATTGCTATCAACTTGGGTCCCCAGGTCCCTAATAACTTTCTCTGTACTTAATGGGTTTCCGCCTATGTGGTAATTTGTGGGCACATTGTTTTTGCCAAAGGGTATGACTATACATTTTTTGGCATTTAGCTTTAAACCATGGTGCTGGCACCAGTTGTCTGTCTCTGTGAGACCTTTTTGAAGGATGTTTGTGTCAGCTGGAGAGTCGATTATGGCGCCCAGTTTGCAGTCGTCTGCGAACTTGGTGAGCCATAGTCCTCCCATGTTTGCCTGTACCTCGGAAAAGTATATACTGAACAAGAGTGGTTCCAGGACAGAACCCTGTGGGACACCACTTGTGACCGGTTTCGAGTCTGACATGGCTCCAGCAACTCTCACTCTGTGGGTTCGGTCTTTGAGCCAGTTTGCGACCCATCTTGTGACATAGGGGTTTATATTTAAGCTGGATAGCTTATCTATGATGCCCGAGTGGGGTATTGTGTCAAATGCCTTTGCAAGGTCCAGATAGGCTGTGTGGACTACCTTCCCTTCATCTATGGCTTTGGTGACTGTTTTGAAGAAGTCAACTAGGTTCAAAAGGCAGTATCTGCCCTTGTCAAAGCCAAACTGGGTAGGATCTAGTGTCTGTAGGTCCCCAATGTCTTTGTTTATGAGCTTCATGATGATCCTCTCCATAGCCTTGCAGACTAAGCTAGTCAGGCTTATAGGGCAATAGTTTCCAGGGTCTGTAGAGGCTCCACCTTTGTGGAGTGGGACCACTGTTGCTGTACGCCATTCTGTGGGCACATATCCTGTAGTGAGGCTGAGATTGTATAGCTGTTTTATTTGAGGGATTAGTTCCTCTTGGAGTTCATGTAGGACACAACCTGGGATGCCATCTGGTCCCATGGAAGCAGTGTTTTTTGCTTCGGAGAGGGCAGCCTTCACCTGAGCATCAGAGATGTTTGGGAGGCAGCCCTCTGCCAGGATAGATACTTGCTCTTTTGGGGGGGGGGGGGAGTTTGCACTGAATCTGTCTGCCAGGATATTGGCGATGTCTGTGGGTTCAGTGTATTTTTTGTCATTTAGAATCAACTCAGAACAAGTCTGAGAGTTGCATCCCAGGTTCCTAACATAACTGAAAAAAGCCTTATGATTGTCTTTGGTGTTCTGTGCAATTTTTCTCTCGAAGCTGGCATTGGAGGATATTATGAGGGATCGTAATTTTTTGCTAGTACTAATCAGAGATGCCTTCCCTATTAGGGATTTTGCTCTATCATGTAGTAGCTTCCTCCTTCTGTTGTACAGTTTATTTATGGCAGGGGTCCACCAGACTGGACGCCTGCCTTTGGATGATTGGGTCTTGGTTTTGTTTGGGATAGCATGATCCATGCATTCCTGGAGATGTCCGTAGAATGCGTTTATATAGGATTCTGCAGTTTGGGCCATAGTTTCCACTGGCCCTGGGGCCTTGAAGGATTCCACTTCGGTTTTGAGAAGTGAGAAGTTCGCTTTTGAGAAGTTTTTCAGTGTGGTTTTCTGGGCTGGGGGTGGGGTCAGGATGTGGACATCCAGTGAAATTAATTTATGGTCTGATCTTACCAATGAGGGATATACTTCTGGTGTGGAGCATAGAGTCCTCATGTTAGTAAATCAGGTCTAGTATGTTGTCCCCTTTTGTGGGAGTGGTGACTAGTTGTTCCATAGCATTTGAGTTTATAATTTCCAGGAACCTTTGGGCTAAGGTGCTGGGGCTTGAGCAGTGCTCCCAGTCAATGTTTGGGTAGTTGAAGTCACCCAATATAATGGTGTTTGGAGAGATCTTCATGTTCTCCAATGTTTTCAGGAAAGCAGAGTGGGATTCCTGACTTTGAGAGGGTGATCTGTAGGATGCTATAAACTGAAAAGCAGTCTTGCCCACTGTTAGTTGCACATGGATGGTCTCCGATACTTCGTGCAATGCCACTAACCTGGAGGTGTGGATATCCTTGATAAATATGGAAACTCCCCCTCCTTTTATGGTTTGGTCCGGGTTTTGGGGCCGAAAAGCATGATATGAGGTATAGCCTGGTAGTGCTGGGGTGCTCTCTGGAGCCTTGAACCAGGTTTCTGTCACTGCACAGATATCGATGTTCTCCATACTGAGGAGAGCTTCGAGTGCATGCATCTTGAGGTTAAGACTTCTGGCGTTAAGCAGCATTACCCTTAGTTTCTTGTTCCTTGTGCTGTCTATGGGGGTGGGTTTGACTTTTGAGCCTTGCCTAAAAAAGACACTATGGGGGTGGCAAGAGCCTTTGCCAATATCCGAAAGCCCAGTGGTGACAGGTGCAAGCCATCCCTAGCGAAGCAATGTGGCTTGTCGAGCATGTCATCCCAAGCTGACAGACACTGGATCCCCTTTCAATGACACCAAAATTTTAGCCAATTGTTAAAATCGATCATTTTGTCTTTGTACTGTGGCATCATTCTAGGTGAGGGTAAGATGCTGCTCAAGGTCAGGGTCATACCAGCATGGGCTACATGATCAGAGAGCTCCTCTATGTCTCTTTTCATGTAGTCCAGGGAGGTATGTCTCAGGTCATTCACACCAGCATGTACAATGACTGAGTCATATTTGTATTTGCTTTGGAGTGACCTGAGTGCTTGCGTTATGTGGCAGATCCTAGCACCCGACAGGCAGCTCACCGTGACCTTCTCTTTTTTCAACCTGGTGAGCAGGACGTCAATGTGTCTGACAATAGAGTCACCTATTACAAGAGTATCAGGTGTGTTATTCAGCCTTAAGGGCTGTGGCTGCTTGGCACACTGACTTTGTGGGCTATGTGTTGTGCGTGTTTTGTTTTGAGGTAGCGTTTGCTTGGATGTCTGCTTTGGAGGTCTCTGTTGCTTAGGTAGATTTTTATTTAGAGCCTCCGAGTATGTTTTTGTGTATTTATGTGTTTGGTTCGATGATGTGGTGGGACTATATGATACTGGAATTGTGTTGAGTGAGGTTACCTTCTCCTCCTGACTGGCTACACCAGTTTTGAGATGAGAGAGCTCAGCCTCCAGTCTGGCTAAATAGTTGCATCTCTCACATATATTTGAACCTGTTTGGAGGAGGAGAGGGTTGTCCATGTACATTAGACAGTTGTAACATTGCCTCAAAATTCCCAGATTCACCAGCTGGACTGGAGAGGAAACCATTGACTGACCTTTGGATATGCTAGAGTAATATAGGGAAACTGAATTTAAGACGGTCCAATAGAGGACAGGGTAATCGTAGAGAATATAAGAGTAAGTAGTGCTTATGGTTTAATTGTGCTAACTTGTAGGATTACTTAATTGGACCAGTGAAAGGCCTTAGAATGAGAATATGGTGTTTAAATTGAGAGACAGAGCAGTTCTAAGGGAAAAAGTGAAGAGCAGACTTTGTGGAGCCAGGAATAGCTTAAACCCAATTAGGCGGTGCTGCCCGTTATTGCGCTATGCACAAAAACACGCAAAACCACCCAAAAGAGGGTTTTAAGAGAGGAAGATGAAGGAGTTTGGAATTGACCCAAAATGGCCAGTAAAACTACGGTTTCAAGTCAGTAACCACTCCCACAGGGGCAAGCAGGCTGCTCAATGTTTTTCACTGCCACTGATCAACAGAGAGACTTCCCTTTAGCCCAAGCAAAAAATGGCCTCCAAGAAACTTACAAACAGTTCAAGAACAGCAAGCCTGTAACTGAACTTTTTTAAATCTCAGAAAAGTGGGAAAAAAGCAAGATTTTTTTAAGGTTTTTTTGTTTTTTTTCAGAGATTGCAGAGGTTCACAAGTATCAACAAGTTTTAACAGTGCAGTAAATGACCCCACACAAGAGTGCTAGGCCAAAGACAGATAAAATGCAAGTTTTGAGAAAAAAAACGATTTTTAAAAATAAGTGCAAACAGGAAATTCAGTAAACAGCTCTAGGTTGTGCTCTAAATACAGTTACTAATGCAGAAACCAAGTTTAACAAGCCAGAAAATGCACAAAATAGGCGGCTATGCAGAAAAACTTAGCAAACAAACAGAGGAAAAATACTTAAAATCTCAAAAGTGGCTCCTTTCTTCTCTCAGCGTTTTCTCCTCTTGGTGGGTGCTTCACCAACAGCCAACAAGCCTGAAAAGTTGCCAAAACCATGAGGCAACCAGGTTTTAAGAGAGGAAGATGAAGGAGTTTGGAATTGACCCAAAATGGCCAGTAAAACTACAGTTTCAAGTCAGTAACTACTCCCACAGGGGCAGGCAGGCTGCTCAATGTTTTTCACTGCCACTGATCAACAGAGAGACTTCCCTTTAGCCCAAGCAAAAAATGGCCTCCAAGAAACTTACAAACAGTTCAAGAACAGCAAGCCTGTAACTGAACTTTTTTAAATCTCAGAAAAGTGGGAAAAAAGCAAGATTATTTTTTGTTTTTTTCAGAGATAGCAGAGGTTCACAAGTATCAACAAATTATAACAGTGCAGTAAATGGCCCCATACACGAGTGCTAGGCCAAAGACAGATAAAATGCAAGTTTTGAGAAAAAAAAAACGATTTTAAAAATAAGTGCAAACAGGAAATTCAGTAAACAGCTCAATGTTGTGCTCTAAATACAGTTACTAATGCTTGTGGGTGTGGTGACCAGTTGTGCCATAGCATTTGAGTTTATAAATTTTAGCAACTGTTGGGTGAGAGTGTTGGGGCTTGAGTAGTATTCCCAGTCAATGTTTGGTAGTTGAAGTCACCCAATATAATGGTGTTTGGAGAGACCTTCTTATTCTCCAGTGTTCCCAGGAAAGCCGAGTGGGGTTCCTGAGTTTGGGAGGGTGGTCTGTAGCAGGCTGCAAACTGAAAGGCAGCTTTGCCCACTGTTAGTTGCACATGTATGGTCTCCAATGCTTCGTGCAGTGCTACTAACCTGGAGGTGTGTGTATCTGTGATGTATATGGATACTCCCCATATTTTTGTTGGCCGGTCCAAGTCTTGTGGCCGAAAAGCATGGTATGACGTATAACCTGGTAGTGCTGGTGTGCTTTCAGGAGCCTGAACCAGGTGTCTGTTACTGCACAGATATCGACAATCTCCATACTGAGGAGAGTCCTGAGTGCGTGCATTTTGTGGGTTAGGCATCTGGTGTTGAGCAGCATTAACCTTAGTTTCTTTTACCTTGTAACGTCTATGTAGGTGGGTTTGTCTTTTGAGCCTCGCTTAAAAAAGACACTATGGGGGTGGCAAGAGCCTTAGCCAGTATTTGAAACTCCAGGGGTGACAGGTGCAAGCAGTCCATAGCGAAGCTACGTGGCATGTCAAGCATGTCATCCCAGGCTGACAGACACTGGATCCCCTTTGAATGACATCAATATGTTAGCCAACTGTTAAAAGTGATCAGTTTGTCTGTATACTGTGGCATCATTCTTGGTGATGGTAAGATGCTACACAAGGTCAGGGTCATACTGGCCTGGGCTACATGATCAGAGAGCTCCTCTATGTCTCTTGTCATGTAGTCCAGGGAGGAACGTCTGAGTTTATTCAAACTAGCATGGACAATGATGGAGCCATATTTATACTTGCTATGGAGTGACCTGAGTGCATGTGTTATGTGGTGGATCCTGTCACCCGACAGACAGCTCAAAGCGACCTTCTCCTTGTTCAGCCTGGTGAGTGGGACGTCAGTGTGTCTGACAATAAGAGTCACCTATTTACAAGTGTATTAGGTGTGTTGTTTAGCCCTAAGGGCAGTGACTGTGTGGCACACTGACTTTGTGAACTATGTGATATGTGGGTATTGTTGTGGAGTTGCAGTTGTTTGCGTGTCTGCTTTGGAGGTCTCTGCTGCTTAGGCAGAGTTTATTTCGAGCCTCCGAGTATGTTTTTGTGTGGTAATGTATTTTCTTTGCTGTCGCTATAGGTCTATGCGAAACTGGATTTGTGGTGTGTGTGGTTACCTTCACCACCTGATAGACTGTGCCAGTCATAGGTCAAGAGAGCTCAGCCTCCTGTTTGTCTATATAGTTGCATCTCTCACATATATCTGAGTTTGTTAGGAGGAGGAGAGGGTTGTCTGTGTACATAAGGCAGTTGTAACATAGCATCAACATTCCAATATTCACCAGCTGGACTGGAGAGTACACACGAAACCGACTTTTGGACATGCCAGGATATTATGATGACATACTCTGTTGACTGATCACAAAGGATCAGTAGGGTGTTAAGTGTGTAAAAGAGTATAACAGGGGTTTAGTGCTCAGGTTTGTTGGTGCTTTGGAAAGATTATCTGCGAAGGAATCCAGACAGAACCATGACACCTCCTTCAGCTATGTCATAAATAGCAATGTACACTCATATATGTCCTGTGTCAGGGCCAACTGTACCTGACTGACAATGCCAACATCCTGTCAGACAGGCCCATATATACATACCCACCTCCCACTGACAAAAGGCCCTATCATCAAACCAGGAGATATCACATGCAGAATGGGTAAACAGCTCTCCCCAAAGCCGAAAACATGGCATCAATTGGAATACATTATTTCCCTATATGTGTCATGAGTGAACTACAGAACAAACAGACCCTACATCTGAACAGTCTGTTGAGTCTCACCCTCTCTACAGGATCTGAAACTGTTGAATGTGTTACAGCAACATATGGCACACCCCACAAGTATTGGTGCACAACAGACCAGGGGAACTATAGTCCTACAAGCCTATAAAGTCTGATCTGCAAGGCCATGGAGTCCATCATGACTGAAGTCATAAACAGAGCTATTGGAAGCCGACAAGCACACAACCCTACCAACTGTGGTATGTTCATGGGCAGATCATGGTTCCCAAACCTGCTAGACTAACAAGTGAAATAAGGCTTTGCAACAAGATGAAAATCCCACAGCTCTTCTTTCCTAAACGCAGATTTATTAAACAGTACACAACGCGTTTTCGCTACTCACAATCGGTAGCTTCTTCAGAGGAAGGTATAACAAAAGGCGCCAAAAAGGCAATTTAAATTAACTTGGCTCCATTACATCACTTCCTTTAAGGAGTAGGCAACAAAAAACAACAACACACTAACAATATTAAAACAGTTCTCATAACTGATTTCAAAGTAATAAAAACGGAAAAACCTGCTAGACTGTTTGCAAGGCAGCCACCCAGGACATACATCACTAAAAGGAGCTACACACGTCCCTCATAGACTTTGAATAGCCCTTTATCAACATCCCAGACACATGTTGTTTCCACAAAATCAAAAATCTGTGCATAAATATGTATTGCCATATGAAGGAATGGCAATTTGTCTACAGATAGATCACACAAGCTAAGAATTGTGGAGTCCTGTTCAAGCTGTTAACACCTGCTGACCCACATGGTTCATTCCTGGGATTGCATAAAACAAAGTGCACACACATTACCATGTCCAGTCTGATGATGTCAGCATCCTACAAATATAGCAGGAGAAAACATCTGGTAAAGCATATAGTGTGTTGTGTTAATGCGTATCTCTCTAGTATCATAATATAGTTAGATAGGGGTTTGAATCCTGCAATTGCTGACTGTGTGTGGGGGTGGTGTATGTGTGTGATTTCCTTTGAGAGGAGTGCCCTTTTTGGAGACTAGGGAAACACCTTAAAAGAGGTTTATTCCTCTTTGGCAAGTCTGATGATGTCAGCATCCTACAAATACAGCAGTGGAAATGAGAACCCCATTAAAGCATATAGCTTGTCATGTTAATGCGTATGTTTCTAGTGCCATAACATAGTTAGGTAGGGGTTTGAATCCTGCAATTGCTGACTGTGTGTGTGTGACACTGTTGGTCAATGCGGTGTGGGTTTTGCTTTTACTACGGTATGATATATCTGTGTGGCAAATAAATATATGTACATGTGACCTCAATTAGTACATAGATGTGAAGCTTGCATACTACATGAATACATTTGTTACCTTTGACAGATTGTGCCGCTGCTTCTCAGATCGTAGGTCACATATGTATGTATGTGAGAAGGCCGGCCACTGTAGTGATCTGTGGCCAAGGTCATCTGTGTCACACACACCCATGACAGTTTCTATAGACTAGTGTGAGTGAGGGTACATGCCTGGGGTTTATGTCAGACATGTTCATACACAACAAAGTCTGGCAATAATGGACAGTCATTATAGGTGTACAACAGCCTTGTGGATATGCATACAGGCTCCTAATGTGATACACCGAGGGACTTCACGATACCTTTGGATATGTGAATACCAAAGGACAGATGACATAACACTTGGCTATTTGTACACATTGGTACCCGACATACATGTTGGGGGCTACCACCTATGTGGTACTGTCGGGATACTATGTATAGTAAATGTGGATGACTATGCTATAGTTGGCTAGAGCTATACAGCATGTGTTGGACAACAGGTATCTGTCTGTAGGATACCCTTGCATAGGATATGTGTGCCATCCAGAGAACGCATTGTAGGCTAATGCATGCATTTCCAGATGTGGATGGACATATCCCTAGTGTGTTTGCATGTACCTAAGAGGGCTATATACCAAACAGGTGTGGTCCCAGGAACGGGTGGCAGTCAATACCACTGGTTACTGTTATAGTATAGTACCGGAAGGATCCAACTGTTAATGAGTTCCCTACATCTGTGTGTCAATTGTCAGGACATCATCTAATGATTGGTTATAGTCAGGCTGTTGTGGTTGTGTATACTACCAGAATTCAAAACATTGACAGATAGTGACAGTATCACCCACAGCATAGTGTCAAACCATGTCATACACACATGTGTACCCATGTTAGAACATATCTGTAGTAGAATGCATACTGGCCACCAAGAGATACTATGAGATGTTAACACTGTGTAATACAGGGTATGTCATACGTCCCATGTGTCCACTATGCACTTACATGCAGACAGTGCACCCCCACCATATTCACAGATGTACACCTGCTAATCTGTACTGCACACATCACACACGTACTGTCCACTCACTAACACATGCTGGCAACACTGTACACTTCAGCCAAGTGGCACATGGGTGGACAATACATACTCAGACATAACACTGGTGTAAACAATACTACATTGACAATCATAGCTTTGATGCATAATGCCTGCACAGATATACCTACAAGGATATCATTACACTTTCCTGTTGACAACATGCTAACATTGCTACACTGCTATAATGTCACACTGTGCATCAGCACCATGTTAGCCTGTTCCTGCATTAATGTTACAGATGACAAGAGGTGGCACAGGTTTCATCATATGCACAGAGTGTGTTGTTGGTTTGCCAGAGCCCGACACTGACCCATCCAATCGACATGTATGTGTGTGTGTGTGGGGGGGGGGGACAACAGTACAGCATTGGCCAATGTTGATGTAATGTGTGTGTGTATGTGTGAGCCCTAGGTGTTTGGTTTATGTGTGTGTGTCTGCATGCACACAGCTCCACCATGTGCCTGCCATATATGGGAGGTTGTGGGACAGCCACAGACTGTACCTGCCAGGCTGTACAGATCATTGTCTCTGGGCACGGACACTGTACCTGTGCCTGGCAGGGGTGCTATGGACAGTATCGGGTACCAAGCCTGACTGGGTACTATCATCAGAGGCAGAGGTATGTCGACTGGACCCATGTCCCTGCTCAGACTGGCCACAGCCACGTGCACGTGGTCTACTAGGACTATCAATCGACAGGCCAGCCCCAGCATTGCTGGGGCTGGTACTGCCACTACGGGAGTGGCTGTGATCTGTGGGTCGTCTGCGACGACTGCCAGCCATTGATGTTGCTGGCATATGTCCGCATTGACATCTCAACCATCCCTCACAGTCCTGGCTCATGGAAAAACACATTGTGGAGGGCAACTAATGTCTCCCCCCAACATCTATCAATGACCTTGGTGTAATTACGGATGACACCGACAAGGTCACGGATACTGTCATTGATAGTGGTGTTATGGGCCATCTGCGCCTTTAGTCCCTGTCTGGTGTACCGTTCCATATGTGCCTGGACATCTGCCTATGTGGTACCATTCCAGGAATCTGGATATGGCTGCTGTGAGGGGATGCATGTGCCATGGATACCACACTATCCTGGTCAATGCCAACTGTATGCTGTCCCTTGGCTAAGGCCATTGGTGATGAGGGATGTATTGGCAGTATGAGTGTGCACATAGATGGGGTGGAAAGCTGTGTACTGTCGATTGGCGGACCAACAACAGACCCTGTCAAACCTGCCTGTGCCACAATATATGTATCATCATCTCCACTATTTGTGGCAGTGACTTCAGGTTCCCTGCTGCATTCAGCCAACCCAACCTCAGCACCTGTGAGAGGAAGACAGGAAACACACTTCACAATCTGTACATGATGTTATCACACATGCACACATGCACACATGCACACATGAACACATGCACACATGCACACATGCACACATGAACACATGCACACATGCACACAAATACACTCCTCACTACAGCAGATACACACACACACACACACACACACACACACCAGCAATCCAAAACATACTCAATAGTGATTGAAGGTGGGTGACAGTATCACAAGGCAAACAGTCACCTCACACGTGTCAGCATGCAGAATATGTGTTGCTCAAGACCATGCAGTGCAAGTGTAGACAGCCCTAGTTAATAACAGTATACACGGCTTTGATGAATGTGTGTAGTTGTTCAGTGATTGGCTACACCCTGGAACACAATGTGTACAAGGACACAACATTACTGTGCAAGCATTATAAGCTCTGCAATGTCCTGTGCACCATCACTCACATGTATACATACCATGACTGCATGTGTTTTCTGTGTGTCACATAGATTTCCATGTCTGATTACAGTGTCTGTGTCTGTAGCAGATAATTGTGGGCACAGGTGTAGCACATGCATGCTATGTACACACACAGGATGAGTGGTGCATGTATACGTGATGGAATACCAATGCTCGACATGGCCATTGTACAGTGGTTATGGTGAGTGTGGACATATTGCAGATATGTTAGTGCCAGCATGCTACACATCTGCAACATTAAACATCACACATACCCAATGTGTGTCATGTGACCTATACACCCAATAGCATTCCAGGACATATATGTGTCACTTTGTACAGATGGCAACTGCTATGCATATTGTGTATAGTTGCAAATGTTTGCACACACACACACACACACACACAACATGCTACGCATATTGTGTATAGGTGCATACGTTTACACACACACAACATTGAGGTGCAAAGCAATGATTGCTATGTGTAGTACTGTGGTTACTGTAACTGGATGGGTTGTAGTACCATGAGCCATCATCATCATGCATCATGTTGTCACTCAGGCAACTAATGTGTGACAGACCACCGCCTAGCATTCTGTACCTGAACTGCAGTGCCGTGGCTACGTTCACAATTGCACAGCCACTTTGTACATGGGTGTGTGAGGTGCCCAATATGGAGTATTGCCTAACATGACTGTGTTATGTGTTGAAGAGTGTTGCACAGCCCTATGATAGGCCTCTACCCCTCAGGTATATTATGTGTGCTGTGTGGATGACATGTGGGATACTGAAGTGTGACCTTACAGCGGGTGTGTGGTTACTCCATGTGTAGCTTGTTGAGGTGTACTGCGTATGACAAACGTGTAATGTTGTGTACATGTGTATCAACTATACCTATCCAATGTGCAGTATGGTGTTGCCACAAGTGTGTCTGATGCTCTGTGTATTGCATGTGATTGAGGCAGCTACTGACATTATTGAGATGTGCAAGTTCTCACAGCAAACATGCACAGCATGCATTATGCATAGGTGTGTTACGTGTACATGGCCTACACCTCACCTATGACATGCACATTTCATTACCAATATTAAAGTTATAACACACTCACCAGCATGGATCATCTGCCCTGCTGTCATACCAGAGGGACTTACAAGAATATGAGACAGTTTGTCAGTGGCCACAACTGTGGAATTGCTACTGTGGGTTTGCTAAACTACAGTAGAACAACAGTCGACAGTCACAGGTGTACAGATAATATTCAAAATATCAGTATTGCACAACACTAGGCAGCACAACTGCTAAAAACACAGTACACGTCTCACATATGCATAATCTAACAATACAGGTAACAGTAGTCTACAGATAGGGCATGTTACCTGCACACTCCATGTCAAGATGCTGGGTGGCTCCGGCCTCCATGACGACCCATGTCTGTTGCAATTGCTGTTGTTTGCCAGGAGCCACCATTCTTAGGAGCAGCTCCTCCACTCTGGCGAGGGGGGGGTGAATGGCCACCCCACCACCTGTGGCAAGCTGTTGTTTATGGATATCAGTTGCACACCACTGGATATGTCTAATTAAATCACTGCAGTGATGGTGTACCTGCTCATATGTCCGATTATGCATGCCTATGTCATTTACCCGATGAACAAGATCTTGTCACAGTGCAGTCCGCTCATGCTGGTGCTGGCTGCTTCTGGAAAACAACAGGGAGTAGTGCTGCACCAGGCTGTCGTGGATTTCCTGTTCCTCCACTGCTGTGTAACAGGGATTACATTGGTGGGCCATCGCCCTGAAAGAGACATGAACAATATGCGTGAGCGAGTCATGTGGCACACATTACACCCTTAACTACAGATATCACTTAACTGCCGTATATAGCATCCGTCTGTCTGTCAGAGAATACACACGTTCAATACCACATATTGGTGCTCACGCCACAACTGACTGACAGTGCCTTGCACATTCTATATATCAAACCACTATACACCAGTACCTGGCACACTGTTTGTGACACAATACACAACCTAGCCACAGGGGTATATATCAAGCTAATGCATGAAGAAAGATATCATCCATTGCAATGAATGTAAAGTACAGTTACAGTATTACCAGTAAACCACCCTAGTAGTTGATGCCATACCCCTGCCTAACATATGTGCACAGTTGTTAATATAGGTGGCATACTGCTGTTACAGAGTATACATGTTGCTAGATACACACGTATACCCTGTAACACACATATGATTGTGGGCATGGTAGAGGCATAATTACACACACATCAGACATACATACAATACACAAATGCATGCCAACCCAGATGAGCTTTACCTGTGTACCATACAGTACTGTGTGCCACTACTTACAAAACCTTATGCCTGAGGTATGTAATCTGTGCAGACTACAGGAAACACACAAGACAGTGTTCCCAAGCAATGTGAACATACACCATACTGTGCTGTTTAGGCCTACAGCTTCAGGTAGTACTACAGTTCATATGGGAGTTGGATTCACCAGCAGTACCACTCACTAAGCATACATGTGTTGCTTTAGCCTACAATGGGACACCACAGTCATCAACAAGGAACTATGTGACAATGTATGCCATACCACTATGTCTGCCTAGCAATAACATACACATCTTTTGCTGGCCTCACAGCTGGGACACAAACTACCATGACAGAAACAAATTCACACTAAGCTATCACACCTTTACAGACCTTACACATATTCAACATCACACTCATTCAACCTCACATAGCAGGTATTGCACTGAGTACATGTGTGTGTGCATCGTGTCATAGGTAGGTAATACGCTATTGGCCCTAGGGCCTAGGCAGCCTAGCCATATGCTACCCTGGCCTTTGACAAACATGTAATTTGATTTCACTTGCCCCTGTCAACCAGAACCACAGAGTTGATTCCCGGGGTGTATTACCTATCTCCCAAACAATCATCAGGGGTATTTATAACAACTGCTAATGAGGAGCCTTGTTTGCTATTGATAGGTGGTTTATTCCAGAGTATGGCATATCTCTGAGATAGGAACCTGTCCCTCCAGCATGTGCTGTTTAGTGAGCTGATGAGGTTTAGGGACCTAGAGCGTGTAGCCCGGAAGGATTGTGATATGGTGACATGGTAGTTGTCCAACAGCTATGGGTGTGACATACCTCTGTATGTCTGGCAGAGGTCACCTCTGTGTGGGCAGTATGCAACACAGTCTAGCTGTGGTTTTGTGAGTCAGTCTGCATAGGGCATCTGTTTGAGGCCAGTATTACTCTTTGTGAGGTATGTCTGTGGCCTTACCACTTGCTGTAGTTGTCATGTGAGGTACATACCACACGGGGCATTGAGATGAGTAGAGGGGAACACTGACATATATTTCCATAGATGACACAACTTTTGTGATGACACATACCACGTAGACAGATTACAAGACTAGTGTGGCACTGTGATTATCAAAGGGGAGGCTACTGTCCACCTGTGTCCGATGTTCCCTTATCACACCTTCAGTGTTAGGTAGATTTCCACCTATGTGGTAGTTAATGGGTACAGTGTTTTGGAAAGGAGGGATGGCACTGCAGTATCGACACTGGTCTTCAGTCCATGCCTTGGTCACTATGCCTCTGTTGCAGTACGTATGACCCCGTGTCTCTCTCTCTCTCTCTATATATATATGTATATATATATATATATATATATATATATATATACATATACATATATATATATACACATACATCCATCTAAACATCCATTGCTGTACATATAGATGTACATATAGGCACATATACAGTCCACCTTTCATGGTGGGGATATCAATTATGCGACAGTTGTGAGATATACAGTTATGTAATAATATTGCACAGTGTTGTGCAGAATGCATTTTGGTGTCCTCAGCCCATGTAGCTTTAGCAGGCCTCACTGGCTGGAACACAGCAGATCTGACAAATCAGTCCCACAGCGTTTAACCACCACATGACATATACCTGCACTGCATGCTGTTTTCTATGCCACACACTACAACCTACATAGATATATGCACATAACCACCTTCAACAACCTATATATGTCCACCCTTCAGTAACAGTTGCAGTATGTCCCTTGCCCTATGCACATATGTAGATACATATAGATACATACTGCTGCCACATATGAATGATTCACATTATGTAGAGTACTCTTCAAGAACATCTACTACATGCCGGCAAATGCATATGTGTTACATACCTTACCTTTGTATTTCTCTGCTCCGTCTGTTGTTAATGGGTTTTTTTTTTTTTTTTAATTGGGTTTTCTCTGTCTGTTTCTGTTTCTGTCTCTTTTGTCTGTTTCTCTCTCTCTGTCACTCTCTCTCTCTCTGTTCCTGCAATGATATTATTGCATGTGTGGACAGCAGGTACATCCTGCTTTTCTAGATGTCTGCACATGTGCATGTGTTGGCCTCTGCTCCAGTTGGTGGCCACCATGTAGTAATTGCATGCAGCCTGCTGTGTGGTAATTGCAGTACTCACTGTGATTGCAGCCCACTGCTATAAAATGCTAGATTAGGTAGGCATAGCCCTTTCAGCTTTCCAAGGTGGGGCCCATGCTTGTTTGCTCTGGACACCGTTGTGTCAGTCAGAAGGTTGGTATATGTCTCATATCTGAAGCTAGGGTTGTAGCCAGTGATATGCATGTTGTAATCAAACCTGAATGTTGCTGCTTCCAGTACGCACTTCTCAGTGTAGACTTTTACTCACCCCTCCAAATGCTAACACAGGATACATGGGAGTATGTACTTTCTTTTTGAATTAGACAATTAACTGCCATACAAAAGTAGTTATTGCAATGTATTCCTCCGGCACATACACTGTTTGTGAACTGCTATACTGTAATAAGTAAGTTACTCACTTCTGAACAGTTTGTGGTTTGTTTGTGTTGACATTAGCACAGGCTGCTCAAAACAACTGGACATATTTCAGTACTGAGTATGCCTACCTACACCTTTGGTTTTGCCTGAATACACAGGTATATAGTACTTTTGGGTAGGGTGCAGAACTGCAGAGAGCATTATTTATTGTGAGATCTTTATCTTGCTGAACATACAGGGTTGCTGTGTACCTGTTAGTTTATCAAGGCAAGTAGTCTGTCTGCGTAGCTCCCACCTGTGGACATATCCAGATTGTAGCCAGAGATTAGCCTATTATTCTTTGTCTGTGAACCACACCAGTCTTTACAGCACTGGAACAATAGCATTGTCACAGTTGGTTGCTAGCAGTACATAGCTACATCCTTTGATATTTCTGTGTTGTACTCCTACATAAGGGCTTGGTTGTGGAACTCCTTCCAAAGCTATTTGCAGAGTGTGTAACAGTAGAAATGCTGATATGCCTGTGTGTTTCTGCCTCTGCCAGGCCTCAGATACTCTCAGGTATATATTTGAACATGGAAAGGTACATATAAGTGAGATACACCTGTAATATATTACAGACATATTTCAGTTGAGACTTCGAGGGAATTGGAGCATATATATTACTACACCTTTTCTGACGTGCAAGCAGTGTCTACTCTCACTTATTGACATTATTCATTAAGTGTGATTCCCCACTTTTCTGCCTAATGTTAGTACTTTTCAGAGTGATTCAGAGGGGCACAGATAACATTTGTTTATGAATCAGGGACATCCCTGTAAAGCAGTCACAGTTGGGAAGTCTGGCATCTGCCCTATTCAGCTATGCCAGTGTTTATCCTGGTCTGATACTGTGTGGGGTTTGTAAGGTGCTACTGTAACATTATTCCCTGTTAGAATGGCTGGTTCTCTTTTCACAGTCATGTCATGCAATTCCACAACAACTGCAGGTAAAGACCCACAGAACAAGATTTGTGTTATGGCATTCCTATTTTCCCTTTACATTCCCTCATTGTAACGCATGATATATTTATTTCAGCAACAAATTATTGAATATCTGTTGTGGCTTAGTGGTACTTCATGCAGTCTAGTGTGCCCATGGTCTGGGGTTCGAGACTGACAGAGGTGTTTTATTTTGCTGCTGAGCAGACCAAGGGCCCTGACATAGAGTGACTAAGGCACTTTTAAGCAGCTGTAAGCAGATTTGCGTGGGTTTGCGTGATGCTTAGTGATGCTTAGCTAAGCGCACACATGCGCACACTTGCTCAAACCCACTAACTACTGCTTAAAAGTGCTTACTCCCGCACTAATTTCTTTCAAAGATGGGGAGATAGGAAAGTGGTGAAAAAGGTGGCACAAAGAGGGGAAGACAGTAGGAAAACAAGCTTGGGATGTGCAGGACAGGTGTAGGGAAGGTGCATAGCTGCCGATTTCTTTACCAGCAACAGCTGTGTATATGCAATAAATTTGGAGTGAAATTTGAAACCTTCCACCCCTGGGAGAGGGGTGAAGACAACAAAGTATGCTGTACTGCCAATTATAATTATCAGTTTACATGTCCAGCGGACATGTGTGCGTAATGGGCAGCTATGTATGGGGCGTAATTTTTTTGTGGGTACAGATTGCCCTTTTTTTTTTTCAGGTGAGAGCAGAAAGTGAGGTAGAGGAAGTAGGTATATTTGGGGAGATATGTTGGGGAGGTAAACAGACAAGACAAACAAGACTCATACAGGGGTGGTGTATGACACATGGGGTGGGTGGACACAATTGACAGGGACGGATGTTTGGAAATTGCAAGCCCATGAGCCCACAGATGGTAACAGTGGAACTGAGATCCCCACCCATGGGCATTCACCACTGCACCTTCACAGCCCTGAGGGTGGCTGTGCTGGGGGCTATGTAGAACGGGCAGGCTCACCCATGAGATGCGCCACTCTCGCCTCGAGCTGGTGTAGGGGATCAGTGACTGAATGCTGGATCTCCCTATGCACCACAACCTGGACCCTTTGAAGGGTGAAAGGTGGCCCTTCTCCGCCCATGCTTGCACGGGGGGATGAGCCCCATCCCCTGCAGTGCTTCCACCCGAAGGTGGCACAGGACCAATGGAGGAGGGGAGCCCGAGCTGGGCACTGGACCTGCTGGTGCCAGGTGCACTCGCCAGCTGAGGAGGGACAGGTGGGTCCGCTGGGACCGGCCTTCCCATATGTTCTGTGATTAGGTGTGTTTAATTACAACATAAACAACAGCATTCCAAATTAGTTGTAACAGCGTGCAGTGATATTCCCTTTAACCCAACACACCAAGGTTCCAACAGTTGAACAACAAGCATAACACATGCATATTGAATGACAGTGGACATTCTAACAGCGTGCAGGGATGATTGGTAGCAACAGGCTACCATGATTGCGGTGTTTGAACAGGGCACATGCATCAAAGTGAATGCAGATATTTATAGAACAATAGGACATATCTCCCAACAAATGTTTTGAGATTACACATACCCATTGAGGTGTGGAATTGCATGGTTTATGCACATACAGTAGGGTGTAGAAAGAAACCTCAATTAACATCTTATAAGTACTTTTAGTCTACACTACATTCCTATTAACAGCAGGTGTATATCCCCTTCATGTATTATTATACTTGCCAACATGCATTAGGTTGTGTAATGGGTTTGGCTAGTTCATTATATACCTGACATATATCTGACATACTAACTGTCCAAGATGCAGATGTTACTGCTACATATTTATTGATTTTATTTATATTGCTTTATCTACATATCTGGATGTGTTCACATGACATTTTCAGTTCAATTTGTACAGAACCCTGCATTTCGTGTAGCACACTCACATTTCTGGGGAACAAATTAACGAGCTACTCGTTTGACAGATTTACTTATGCATGCCAGCCAGTAACTGACTGTTGAGGACTGTATATATGCTTCACAGCAACTGGCACTTTCATCAACCACTTTAGATGGGACTGCCCAACTGTGGGTTGCCAGCACTTATTAAACAGTATTATTTGTATAATGCAAGGGTACAACAACATTTCAAAGTAAGTGACACAGACTCACTCCAAGTTTTATTCCTTTATTAATTACATTACACACTTTTCCACAGGCTCTCTCCTTTATTTGATATTACAGTGCATATGGCAGACATATTCAAGACATATTATACCTTTATTAACAAGTTGGAACACTCTTTTTCAGGCTCGCTCACTTATTTTATATGACAGTACATGCAGAGATATTATTCCGGACATATTTTACCTTTCTTAATGGGTTACTACACTCTTTTTCTGGCTCTCTGACTTTGTTATATAACAGTACATGCAGATGAATTATTCAGGGCATTTTATGGCTGTATTATTGGGCTACAACACTTTCCTTCAGGCTCTCTCACCTATTTTATATAACAATACATGCAGAATAATTACTAACCTGTCTGGTTGTGCAGCTTTAGCAGCCTGTCTGCATCGGCTTGCTGATTCACAGCACGGACACCTGCAGCTGTGAAGTAAATGAAGGTATATTGAGACATACTTATCCATTATATAGAATAAATTAGCATGTTGTACATACTGCATTCCATGGCTACCTACTCAGTTGTGGGGCATCTTGCATCCCACGGGCCTCCTGTATCCATTGGTTCAGTAGGTCCTGCTTCCATCTCTTCAGGTCTGCATTGTGGTGACGGACCTGCTCACCAGTCCGAGGAACGCCTGTGACACTGGTGAGGTCATGAGCTAACCGGTTCCAAGCCTCTGCTTTGTACTCCATCCCTTGGAACTGGCCCTGCAGGAGTCTTGACTCATGACGGTGGACAAGGAGCCAAACCATGTATTTCAACTCCTTGATGCACCAGCATTGCACTCTAAAGCATGTACCCTCTCCAGCACCAGCCATTATGACTGCAGAAGGGAGCTAAAATTAGTTATGGCGAGTATTCCCTCCTATGGGGCTTAAATATGCCGCATTTCTGGCACTTTTTTTGTGATTAGCCATTTTTGAAAATTCTCGGCTGACTGCAGACCTGCTTAGCAATGGTTAATCTACCATTTATAAGTATATATATATATGTTAACAGTGGTTGTTTATCCTAAGCTGTTGTGGCTCAGTGGTTCAGTACTTTGATTATGGTGTACAGTGTCCTGGGTACGAACCTTGTCATTGCTTTTTATTTTACTACTGTCCAGACAGGTTAGGGGGTGTGGCTGTATTTAAGTAACTTTGCTCTACGTTGCTCCACATTGCCCGATGGTGCGCTGGTTGGTGCGGCGCGCACCTCCGCACAAAGTGGGTAAAGTGCTATTCAGCTATGGACAACTACATTGCGCTGGGTAAAGCTCTGCTTAACTACGGGCAACTATATTGTGCTGGATAAAGCGCTGCTTAACTAAGGGCAACTATATTGCGCTGGGTAAGGTGTTGCTTAACTGCGGGCAATTATATGTCAGGTTCCTTTATAAATATACATTTTTTTCACTGATACATAGACCATTTCAATGCTTTTTAGTAAAAGTTTAATCATATATGTCAGGAATTATTTCATATACTAATTTTGAACATAAAATAGAAAGGGGAGTGGTGGGACTCGAACTGTGAATGCCTCCTCTTTGTACGAATGCTCTACCACTACGCTATTGCTATTTGGTGAAATTTGCATAAACATTCCTTATTATGCTCTTCTATGTCGAGATTGCTAACTGTAGCTAAGCAATGGGCACACACACGCAAATACGGGCAGCTATATCGGGAATTAGAAAAAAAAATTTATGTTTTACTTTTTATAACTGTGCTGGGGGTTTACAATGTCAGGGAGTGTGGTGTTGGGTACATGGACATTTGAGCGGACTCGCTCTTGTGTGTTGACATTTTGCATTTCAGACACTTCGAGGGGAGTGGACCTTTAGATTGCTCAGCAGTCGGACACGCCCCCTGCTTTCCTGCACGGTCCATGTTAGACTTGGAGTAGAGTCAGCATACCCTCATGAATATTCATGGCACGCTGATGTCATAACGTTCAACTGCAGCCTCCGAGTAAGACTTATTTAGTCTTACACAGAGGATTCGTGAATCCGGCGGGAATGAGTATCACAGCCATCTGCAAATATGCAGTTATTTAAATTTATATCTGTACCTGTAGCTCTATGGTTCTATCTATTTTGAATACTGAACCCCTTACTAGTATGCACTCAAGAACTAGTACTAATGTGGGTCCTGCTAGGGTGTAAATTTAGAAATGAGTGCTAATATGTACCCTGCAGGGGTATTCAAATTTTATTTATTTATTTTTGTTTTCTGATACTTTTGATATTATGGTTTTGGGATTATAGGTTTTTACTACAGTGTGCTCAAAATTGTGATAGTAAGCTATACATGCAGACATATATATATATATATATATATATATATATATATATATATTTATATATATAAAACCAAAAAACCAAAAACCAACCGACAGCAAATAATTCCAAAATTTCAAGCCCAAGATGACTGATGGAGTTTCTGAATATCCAAATGTAGCATACAAATACATGCAAGAGTCAAAAATAATCCCAAGTAGAAGCAAAACACAGTTTTAATAAAACGTAAGCGCTTTCACGAAATAATTCGCTTCATCAGACGTTAACATTCAAAACTTACAATTGACTTAAATAGAAAACATCACATCCTGCTTGACAGCTGATAAACTTACCTCACTTCCTGAATGTATTAATGTTAATGTTGAACATTCAGTATAATATGAAAACAGAATGCATCGCATCATACTAAAATCAAATAAACAACATATAGATGAAGCGCACATGAAGATCCTGTCAAAACAGTATAATATAAAAAAACCACAAGAGACCAGAATTGTATAAAATAAAAATCTAAAAACATTATAAATACATCTAATGTAGTGATCTTGCCTTAAGGGTGGGCTTCAATGATACAGATTCATTCAAGCCCACACCCCTGTGTGCTGCTAGCCGAAAAATCCACTTAATTTCTATTTCCTCAGTCAGGTTGATAATATCCCCACCCCTTACTGAAGGACTAACAACCTGCAGTACCTGGAAAAGAAACTTGTGCTGTTGACCAAAGATAAGCATGTGTTTAGAAATGGCACTATAGCTTTTCCTTCTAGAAAAAGCATATAAGTGATCACGAATTCTTTCTCTCAACGATCTGTTCGTCTTCCCTACGTAAAAAGAGAAACAGATCTGACAATGTGCAACATATATAACATTCCTCGTGTTACAGTCAGATCTGTTTCTCAGTTCCCATAGTCTACCATTATTGGGACATCTAAAAAATCTGGAGTTATCAATGTGCCCACATTGGGCACAAGACCCACAACTCCTGGTCCCAAATTGCCAAACCGGAACACTGTTAGTAACAGAATAATTTAAATTTGGAAAGCACAGCAACTGTTTAAGATTTCTACAATTCTTATATACATATCTTGGGTAATTCCCTACAATATTTCTAATATCTGGATCTATCAACAGGAGGTCCCAATTGTCACTTATAACTTGTTGCACAAATGATGTATTACTCCCTAAAGGCAAAACAAATGGTAATTGCCAATTGGGCTCAGATTTAACAAACCTGTCCTTATCTCCATCCGAAAAATAGGGTCTCCCTCGGGTAGATCACAGACGCTGTGCCTGTAAGCATTGACCATTCACATCATTAGGAGTATAACCTCGAGCAATAAAACTATTTTTCAATCTTTCTAGCTCAAATTCAAAAGTAGCATCCATAGAACACAGGCGAGAGAGTCTGAGGGCTTGCCCTTTAACAATGTTGGAAAAAATCCTAGAATCGTGCATACTATCACTAGATAGATAAGAGGAGACATAACATGCTTTCCTATAGACCTTAGTACTGTACCGATCACCTACTCTATATATAGTCGTATCCAAATAATTTATGGAAGTGGTTGAATATTCCATCGTGAACTTTAAAAAACTAGGCATACTATTAAGGTGATTAAAAAATGTGACCAATGATTCACCAGTGCCTTGCCAAATGATAAAGAGGTCGTCTATAAATCTTCTGTAGAAGACAATGTTAATGTTAGTTAACAACGCCTCCCTCTCCCAGGCAACCATCACTAAATTCGCATAGGAATTGGCGCAACTGGTGCCCATGGCCACACCGGTGACTTGTCTATATATGTCACCCTTGAAAGTGAACAGGTTATTGTCAAGAACAATTTCCAACAATAGGCAAATAAAATCAGCTTCAACAGCAGACATATGATCATTTAGTAGAGTTCTGACCATCTGTACACCTTCAGTATTAGGTATGCACGTGAAGAGTGAAACTACATCAAAAGTGGTCATTAATAGGTCCACCCTCTTCTCAATTTTACTAGTACATTCAAACAAGTCTCCTAAAAACTGGCCTGTGTCCCTTAAAACATATGGGAACTTGGACAAAACTGTCTTGAGCCTATAGTCCAAATAGACAGAAATAGGCTTGGTCAGCCACCCAGCGCCCGCCACAATGGGCCTCAGCGGAGGGTTATACAGATCTTTATGTACCTTCGGGAGACCACTGATACTAGGTAGCAGTGGTGTGTCTACTCAAAAGTAGTCATATAATTCCTTGGTCAACACATTAAGTGAAACACATTCATCTAGAGCATTAGATATACTTAGTGAACATCTTTGCACATAGGCTTGGTCAACACGCTCATAGGCTGGAGACTTCAACATTTCAAACATATTATCAACGTAAAGGGACCTATCCATTAATACAATACGACCACCCTTATCGGCTGGTCGAATGATGATGGTATCATTACTCCTCAAATCTGCAAGGGCCATCTTCTCCTGTGGAGACAAATTTCCATTAGTCGAGGACGAAACATAGTCCAGACCATAGTATATTTGTTTTTCAATTCCCTTAATAAAAATCTCTAAACTGGAAGGCAACTGTGGATTAAAAAGACTCTTGCTTTTAAAAGCATGCTCATTATTAGAATTATCACATTTGAATAAAAGTTTCAGATTAACATTTCTAGCAAACATCCTGACAGCTGTCAGAATGTCGCTAATATCCACATTAGTACTGGGAATGAATGTCAATCCTT
>NC_056736.1:232161477-232176477 GCF_019279795.1 Protopterus annectens
TGTCTGTCTTATTATGTTCTTGCCCAGGACTCTTGTCACAGCTGGAATGACCACAGTGTTTCCTCACTAAGAAAGTCAATGGCCTAAATCATAAAAACTTTGCCAACCATGAGAAAGTCTTGGCATCCTTCTCAGTAATAAACAGGCTAGTGACAGGTAATCTCTGCCTCACATATAGAGAATCATCTGACCTTACCCTGCATATTCACATGTCCAATGGGGAATAAACACCCACTCAAAGGATCTCAATATCTTCTTCAGCATAAACAGAACATGATGAAGCGATACATCTGTGGAATTGTCTTCCATTCCACATTAATCCGAGTACTTCTCTTACCCTTGTCTAATGTAATTTGGAAGAATGAATTGGTAATCACAAATGCAGCCCCAGTTTAGCAACATTGTTCCTAATAGATAGGGGCAACATGTAAATATCCCTGTGTATCCTTGTTCTGCCTGCCTTTGGGTTATTTGTGCAGAAAATGTGAGGGCTAAAACATTGTCATGGTATTTGAAGGCTAGGCTTCTTAAGATACTTACAGATCTATATCCTGGTAATTTCCTTTGAGCCTATGAACCTACAAAAATCAGTCATAAATCTGAGAAACTAGAGCTCCATGAATTAAAGCATTTTATTTTTACTGTACAGGCCAAGTTCAGAAAACCTTTTCACATCAAGCTAAGTAAATTTCCCCACTGAGGAACCATGCACATGTACATAAGAGTCAGGAAAACAAGCTCCACACAGTGACCAGGCCAAGCAACAAGGCTGGGCATAGCATGTACAAATGACCATTTAATGATAAAGCAATGAACAACATTATTGAAATGATAATCTCTGTCTAACTAATGAGGCAAAACAAATTGGGAGACTGATTCAGAAATGTATAAATGCCACTGAACAGAGCTGGGCTTACTCTGTATTTGTTGAGTACTCATTCATATTCATATTGTGGGGATCGCAAAGAAATGTTAGAGGCTGCTGCAGAATTAGTAAATGTGTATTGGCAAGAGGTTCTTATTGAAGCAGCTATACGCAGTGATGTCTGATATCTCCCTGGGAGAAGCAGGGTCATAAGACTGTGTTTAACATACCATGCATGTCCTCCATGGCACTGACATTGTGGAGTGATACCATATTGATAGAGATCTCGTCCATGAAATTGTGGACTTGTGTTAGCCTTGTTCATATCTCATGGAAGTTATGAATTATGTATTCCAGTGAATACCAAGAAGTGTTTGGCTTTATGTGTATTAGCTACAGGGACATTTCAACAACTTACTGGGAATATACAATAGCAAAAAACATGCAGAGTTAAGTATGATCCATCACCAAAAGTATGCATACAAATGAGTTTTACAAATACATAAATGGTAAAACGTAGTTACTTTGTTTGCATACCTTGTTCAGATGGCTTTGGAAGGTGAAGCCATGAAGCACCTTTACAGTATAAAAGCCAGACAGCATTAATAAGTTCGGTATTCATAAAAGGGTGCAGAAGACTTACATGTATTGACTCAGATCTATTCAGCTCTGCCTCTACTTCCAGCACTGCATTATGGGAATCTGTAAAGGTGCCACTCCCTCTGAGAGAGGCCGCAGAACTCCACTGTTTTCATGATAGGTGTTACACTCAATGACCACTCCCCCATTTCTCTAGCTTCCTGTGCCAGGAGTTGAGCTCATTGTTGAGCACCACATATAATATCACTGGACTGCAGCACATAATTTCATAACCATGGTTTTGGCCTCCAACCACATTAACATTTTTCACTATATTTTATTATTTATTTTATTTTACATTTGTTGACCAGGGTAGTCCAACTGGATACATGTCCATTTTCAGCGGAGGCCCGGGGAGAAAATCTTCAATATAGATACATTAGAAAAATGTTAGATATAGTAAAATATTTATGAGAAAAAATTTACAGACTTGTTCAATCATGCTAGATATAGCTATAACAAATAGAGAAATTCTATTACAGACTTTTCTTTTTACAAACTTGTTCAAACATGCTAGCTTAATGTACGGCAAATGCAGATTATGAGTTTAGTTTCTATCCATAGATCCTGTTGTGATTACAGGACCCATACCTCAGGTAAACATTTAAAAATGATGCTCATCATTTTAAAGGCATCTATTAATAGTCAGATTCAGTCAACAAGTATAGAGTTAGATCATTTCCATAATTAAAAGGTTTAGTTTCTCTACTAGAGTGAGCCAGAAGATGTTAGTACCCTAGTTTAAAGGAAGGAGCTAATCAGGGCTGGAGCATGGACATAGCCAATGTGATTTGAAATGAAGTTTAAGACTCTTTTTGAATTGGGCTAAGGAGGTTGCAAGAGTAAGGTTGGAAGGGAGGGAGTTCCATATTTTACCTATGGCATTAACGAATAGAGAATTACCAGCTGAATTATAGGATTTGATTGTTTGGACAAGCAGTCTATTTGATGTGCGGAGTGAACCTAGATTGCTGTATGGGATGATTATATTTTTCAGTGCAGGGGTATTGTCTGGTTGTTTGAGAATTTTAAATGCTTCTATAAGTTGGTTTAGCTGGAGGAGGATTGGCAGTTCTATCTAGCCAAGGTTTTTTAAGTTAAGGCAGTGGTGTGTCCTATAGGGCATGCCAGTTGCAAATCTGGTGATATGATTATAGCAATTGGAGAGTTTGTTAAGGTCAGATTTGCTAAGGTTAGTAAGCATGGGAGATGAATAAAGAAGAATAGAGGGAAGATGAGAGTGGGCAGTGGTTGCTCTAACCATTGGAGTTAGGAAGGATTTTATCCTATACAGTGACCCAAGTTTCTTGTTTGTGGATTTAATGGTTTGGTTAACATGCATGTCAAATCTAAGATTGTTATCAATAGTTACTCCTAGTAGTTTTGTCTAGGGGTCTGGGGAGATGATAGTGTTGTTGTTAGATTTTATTGTAAATTATGTTGTTGAGGATTTATGAGTGGCAGAGAAAAGTAGTAGTTTGGTTTTGTTTGGGTTTAAGATCAGATGACGATCAGAGAGACAGTTTTCAACTATGATGAATATATACTGGGTTGTTGATAGTAGGTTTATTGGAGAGGTATCAGAACATACCAGTGTAGAGTCATCTGCATATTGAATGCAGGTAGCATCTGGGATGGCTGTATGGAGATCATTAATAAAGACTGAAAAGAGAAGAGGTCCTAATATGGAGCATTGAGGAGCTGCTATGGTATTAGGTAACAGGCAAGAGAGCTTGTTCTGCCATAGTACTGCTTGTTGTCTACCAGTGAGGTAGGCATGGAACCATTGGAGAGCTTGGTTATCTAAGGATAAGGTTTTTTCAGATAGTGGATGAGTAGCTGATGGTTAACCATATCAAAAGCTTTGGACAGGTCCAGAAAGAGGGCTGAAGATATTTTGTTGTTATTCCAATTTTGGTTAATTACATTGGTAAAAGAGAGGAGGGCAGTAGATGTACTGTGGTCGGGTCTAAAGCCATGTAGTGAGTTGGTCAGGAGTTTATTCTGAATGAGATAGTATAGGAGTTGTTTGTGCACACACTTTTCCCTGATTTGGGCAAGTGGTGACAATATGGCTATCGGTCTATAGTTAGATAGTTCTGTAGATGTGCTGCCTTTATGGAATGGTATAACATATGATATTTTCCAGATTGAGGGGATGGTGGCTTCTGTTATGGTTCTGTTGCTTAAGATAGAGATGGGTTATGCTATAGCATCTGCAGCTTTTTGCAGGTATTCAGCTGAGAGAAGGTCGGCTGAGAGGGCAGTTGGCTTTAGTTTTTTCAATAAGGATCGGATGAGGGACATAGAGACTGGTTGGAGGTTAAAAGAAAGTAGAGTAGGGTATAGGATCATTAACTGTAGAGCCACTAGGAGTTAATTGGCTGGCAAGGGACTAGATAGTATCTGTAAAGAAACTATTGAAGTTATTTGCTACTTCTTCAGAACTTTTATGACAGGACACTGCTGGGGTAGGAGTGGAGGATTGACCTGGGTGGAGAAGATTGTTTATACCTGCCCAAAACTTTTGAGGGTTGTTTTGATGTTTCTGTTGTAGATGGCAATAATAGTTTTTTTTTGGAGTATGATGGATTTTTTTGTCTCATTCCTTAGCTACTGGAAATTAATGTGGTCTAGGGGGGCTTTAGTAGTACGCCACTTGGTCCATGCTTTATTTCTGAGTATGATTTTAGATTTGGAGTCTTTTGAAAACCATGGGATGATTTTTGTTTTAGTTCAGATTGACCGTTTCGGAGCATGAGAATCAAGTATGTTTAGGAATTTAGTATTAAAGTATACTATTGCCTCATCAAGGGGAAGGGGTTTTAGATCTGACCAATTACATAATTTAAGTTCAGTTTGGAATTTTGTGGGGTTGAAATTCTTCTTGCTTCTGACAAACCTGTAGGTGGGCAGATAGGTGCTGACTGCCTTGTATTTAATTATGTATGTAATGAGGTGGTCACTAAGGTTGTCGGGGAGGGTCCCTGACATGTACATATGGGGATGACTATTGATAAGTATCCAGTCAGGGATACTCTCTTTTTGGTTAGGTTTACCTATTCTCTGGTGGAGGAAGATATGGTCTGTGAAAATCCATGAAGATTAATATGGATGGAGGGGGACTCTAATGAACATAAGTTCCAGTCAATATTAAAATCCCCCAGAACAATAGTTTCTTAAGGGTAGTTGGTAGATATCCAATCAAGAATGTCCTCCAGGGTGTCAGAGTTGTTGCCGGGGGGGGGGGGGATGTAAATACCAATTATGTTTAAACTTTTGTGTTCATTAAGTTGTAGTTTGGTAGACAGTATTTCAGCATTGGAGACATGGGGTGGTTGAATGGTGTCGACTGTAATGTTAAGTCTGCTTTTATATAGCACAGCTACCCTGCCTCCCTTTCTATTAGTATGATCATCCCTGAGTATATTATACCCAGGTGGCAAAATCTCATAATCTGTGGATGATGGCTTTAGCCAGGTTTCTGTTAGACACAGTATATCAGGGAGGTATCTTACCAGATGGGTCTATATTACCAAATCAAAAAACCCTTTACACGAATACCTAAACGTTGGCACCTATAACGTGAACCGTGAAAATCCAGAACGCACTAAACAGCGAAAAATAAAATAACGAACTGTCATAGTCAGCCAACCCCAGCACCCGCTACATATTTCCTACCCAAACAAAATAAATAAACCACATGCATACACTAACTAAACGCTACTTTGTACCTAAAGTAAAGCACCAAAACCCTACTACTAATCCTACACTAAACCCCACATACACAACTAACTATGCACTATCCTTAACCCCACCCTAACCTTAAGGTCCGTAACTACCGCACACGTCCCCTACAGACATACACCCAGAAAAATAAATAATACACATACATACAGTTAAATAAATGCCTACTTCTAACACTACACTATATCTTACATACATTACCTATCTATTCACTTACCTTAACCCACATCCTAACCCTAAAGTCCTATCTATCACACACTTACCTTATGGAGCTATACCGCAGACGGGCCAACCATTACACTTCAACATTTCAATTTTTGCTATTTTGGTCATTCAGCGTTTCCATCTTTCGCATAATCCATGTCGCTCTTTTCATATTCGCGATTACAGTCTTTAGATCTGGTAATAGGAACCCTACCAGTCATGGTCCCAATTGGTCTGATCAGCTGCCTGCATGCAGAAAGCCATCATATATAAAAAGGGAGGGCCAGGACTAACATATCATTCTCTGCATTAAAGAACCTGGTTTTATATGTGGATGAACTAGGAGATTCAGCAGTGTGTTTCTGCTTGCCCTATTTTTTAGGGAATGCTCTACTGCTATTGAGAAAAGTATTCCTGCATGGCTCTGATAAATCTTAACATGACCAGTCCCCTCCTTAATCATATAGCTTGATGCTTGTGTGCCTGACAATCATATCTCTGTAACCACACTCTTTACTTGCTCTCAAGCACATAGGTTAACTGAACACATTCTCCACAACACTACCACATACCATTGCAACTGACAAAGGTGATATACTTTGGAACAGGCTACCCATCTATGCCAAGCAAAGTTCTTCATTAGCACTCTTCAAGAAAAATTTTGATGAGTGGATGGGAAATAGGAAACACACCCCGGGGATCACTTCTGTGTCTCTGCTCGACAGTGGCACAGGAAAATAACTTTCTTGGGTGGCGTAAGCCAGGGAATCTTGTTGATTAGGCTTATGTAGGCCCTTGGGCCGATAGCCTAGTACATGCCTTTGAACCTATGAACCTATGAACTGTCTTCTCAATGATAAAACAATTTTTATTAGTGTGATATGTGCAGTGTATATATAAGCTAAATGTACTTATGGAAAGTTGTATTATAAATACTAGGACAATGTGACGTATTGCCAGCTATACCAGGAGAATTTAGGTAGTGGGTGTGTAACATATGCCAGCACAGCTAGCTGGACTTTCATAAAGAATTCTATGTTATTTGAACATCAAACTTATTTGTAGAGATACTTGTGCTGAAATTGTATTTGTTAAACTGCTTGTGTTACAAATGCATCAGCAATGTGCCCTGCTGGACAGAAAAGAAATGTATATGTATTAACGTAACTGTTTAAAGGTATATGTTTTAATAGATGATACTGGAAGAGAAAAGGTTAAGCTAAGTCCCTGCTAACTTTGGAAAATAGCTGAAATTAAATTAGGCCATAAAGATTGTACATTACAGTTCTGATTGCAGGCAGAGATGTAATGTCTGGCTTAATAGCTTTGTAGGAGGAGTAGAAGTGTAAAAATTGTTTTATGACTTCCAGGAGCTGCAGCAGATCTGAGCAAAGCTATATCTTTGTGTATGGTAACACATAGATGCTATAATCCTGACAACTTCTAGTGTTGGTGATAGTGTCAGAAACAGAGTCAGATGACCAGATGTGATGTCATTCTCTAAGCTATCCCAGAAATAATATTTAGATATTACACTGAAATGTCTCTCAGTCAGACATAGCACTCTGTTTTGCAAACCTGACTTAGAAAGTTCCCTCACCTACTTCATCTTGCCTTGCTCTAGTAAGTAATCCAGGAAATAGTAACTCTTTAGATTAGTCAGGAAAGTATAGTGACGTTAGTTAAGTACTGTTTTTTCTGTAAATGTTGTGAATCTGTTCATCCGTGTTATTTTAATATTTCCTGTGATTAAAACTCTGTTGCTTACTGTAAATAGATATTTAGTATTTTCTTGTTTTTTATAATTTAATATTAAATATATTTAAACTTTCCATTGTGGCTGGTCCTTTTAGAAAGTATTTAAGCTTTGAGAGTATTTGCATATAATGATATGGTGATAACTATGGCCACTCCTGAAAGCTCGGCTGTTTGGTCAACATTATAATTTGTATTAATAATAATTTCACTCATTGTAATTGTATACCTTTTTAATAGACTTATAGTGACTGACTGGTGGCAGTGAATCTACAAAATTGTCACAAAGTTGGTAGAATGGGTAATCTGTGCCAGCCTTTCCAGGTGTGTGTGTGTGTGTGTGTGTGTGTGTGTGTGTGTGTGAAATAAATCTCAAAGAGTGTATATGTTAGCTACTTGGATCAGGGATGCAAAGCACTGATTTTACAGAGAGGGTGCTGGAGGATTTGACTTGGACACTCAGCAAAGGACTTAACCCCACAGCTGTGTCAGTGGGGACCCTTACTGGGGACCTGGGGAGAGACAGAGAGAGAAACCCAGACCCTGGGCTGAGTTTGTTTCCTGCATGCTCTTAAGGCAAATTGTGCTAGATGCAGAGAGGTCTGCATCTGAAAATACTGAGCGTATCCATTTGTATTCCAAGTGAACACCCCTCTCCACTGACAGTGGTGAGGATTCAGGCTCTTTGATTACTGGCCTAGAGTGGGGACATTACACATACTATATAAATGTTTTGAATTGTATTCTGAGTATGTACTCATGCATTTATCTCACATTAAGCTTAACAATCCTGCAGGCAAACAATTGTTTTAACCATGTGATCTACCTGTCAGCATTCCTTTATTAATACAATTACTGACAAATCTAAATCTTATTATGTCAACATGCTGAATAGCAGTAAAAATCATGCATACCATAAATAGACTTGTAAAAAAATAATACTTAACTTGTACAAGCGTAGGTATTTTTCCTGAAGGAAGGTTATGAAAATATTTTTGCAGGTTGCAAACATTGTACTCAACTGTTTTCTTCCTAAGGGTGATGATGCTTTCTGCCTTCCTTTGCACTTATACAGATTTACCTGACTGGACATAATGAGGATGCTAATTAGGGCTCAACTCATTATTGTTTCTGAAATGTTCAATTTGCATGATGAGCATAGCTGTTGACCATCATGCACAGTTGTGATGAATGCCATGCATATGCCAGTGTCCCTGTAGGCAACACTGTGCATGGGAGGTCCACTACAAGATTTGTAATTCCACATATAATCATCTGCAGATGGAGTCACTCTATTACTAGATGCCTTACCAGCATACACAAGGATACAGGACTGCCATGTTTCACTCCTTAAAGCATGAGTGTGAACCATAATAATACCACACAGACATTATCCAAACCTGCCAATCAACACACAATGACAGGCCTGTCGATGAGTGTCACTCATCTGATAAAACAAATGAGATCTGCTTTTGTTGCCAGTATTCTGACATTTCTCACTGTGAGTCTTCAAGGTAAATCATCATGGCTGGAGAAAGAAAGAGTAGTGATCCTTGTAGAGTGCAGAGGTGATGTGAAGAGGAGTCAAAAATATTTATCTACCTTCACCTTAAAGATCACAGCCAGAGGCTCCAACATGAAGGTTCTAAAGTATAATACTGGAACCCGTAGTAGTCCAGGCTAATACCCATGCAACTGTGGTCCCGTGCATGCAAAAATATTGTTATCTCCATACAATGGCATGAGACACTGTAATCCTGTCCTCTTTGGCTGTCGGGAGGAAAAAGTTAAACAGCAGGCACCAATAACGTATTGTAAGTAGGCTACAAATTTAAATAGAGCATGTCATCCAAAGCTATTACACAGTGCCCTTTTTACCTGTATAGTCCCTGAAGAAATTGAAGGCATCTGCTCAATAGAAGACTGTAGCACCTAAGAATTCACTGGGGAGAGTAGACTTGCTTCATAATGACTTGCTTCTAATACTAATAATAGCAGGTAATCATTTCCAAACGATATACATTTTATAAGTTCATAGGTTCATATATGAATATTTGGTTAGCTGCCCTGAAGGGCCATTTTAAGCCTGGACAATTACATTTGGTCAGAATCAAACCCTCTATTTTATTTTATGAGGTGAATAGTTTAGCAGATCTAACCATGCTGGCAGGTTTCCTTTCAGGCCAGGCTAAAGGATAGCACCAGCTTACAGTTCTGTGATAACTACCAGTTGCCAAAGACTGTTGAATGTTATCAATGTTTTTGTGGCTGTATGTTGTCTGTGAAAAAGTAGGTCAGGATGTTAAGGCCCTACTTCCTATATTGTCTGGATGCCTGTGGGTTCAATCATTCCCTTTGTATTATCATAAAGTATTTCAGTTTAGGTTTTTGTCTCTGTTGGATAACAATAGCATTATATGGGGGAAATATGTATGAGCAACATTTTCGAGTGGGTTGACATCAGTATCATGGATAATATTTGTCAGTATACACATTCCCTTTGATTATAACCTTTGAGTGAAATGTGCCTGTGCATCATGATTTCGTTGTATGTGTCTATTTGTTTCAAGCATTTTAACCTGATATTCCTATGAACTCCTGAGGTCTCTAGCTCCTGCTTATATAACTATCAACCACAGCTGCATCAGTGGTCATTAGGATAGGTAAAGGCTATCTGTGAAGCTGACTTTTCTCTCGAATATCATAATTTAAGTATTGTCCTTAGATGCTCCTTTTGTGATTAATAGTACCTCTATTATTTGCATTTTCTTTGTTATCTCCATAGGTACTAAAACAGCCCTCCCTGACCAATAGATGTACCTCTTTTTCTTCCTTTCAGACTACATCCTTCCCTACATAAAAGCAGGAAGTAAACATTTCTACTCTATGAGACTGGCTTGGCTTTCTCAATGACAGATAAGCTTCTATCATCCCTTGCTGTGTATGTCTCTTAAAAAATCTGTTTAACCAGTAGGCGCTGCTTAGCAGATTACTTAAAAATATTGTAAAACTAACAATTGTAACACTTCTCAACCTATAAGCTGTCACACACAAAACTGGGATGCAGTTATTAAAAGTGATATAGTCACAGTAAGTTAATCACTTAACTTATTACATCTGAGTGACGCCTCCAGGTGCATCTGCAGTTAACTTCTATTGATGCCTCTAGGCGACAAATATTGCTTGTTCATATTTGCGTCAGTATTTCCAAAACCATGCTATGTATGATGTTTTAAAATATTTCATCTTAAAGCATACACAATGGCAAACTCAACTACATTAATATTTAACCTCTGTCTAGTGCAGTTAGACAGATATTAGCTGTTGCTTTTATGATACTAATTTATATGGATATAATTTTCACATTTTTCTAAATATCTCAACAATCAAGTAACACAGACAGAACTCCTTAGCCTCATATGAAAACAATCAGCTAGATGAAGAAAATGATGCTGACAGTATGTGTATAACTTGAGTGTTTTTGAGATATTATAAGCTGTTTACAAAATATTGCAAATGTGTTTATAAACTGTGTTTACTTTGACTTATAAAATCTGGTTTAAGATCTATAACCTAAAGAATACTACTATTATAAAATATTTGTGCTAAATAGTTTGCCATTTATACTTCTTTCATAACCCTTATGGTTCCAGAGATATGAACAGTTGTTTGAATTGTGAAGACAATTTGATTCTGCCAAAATGCTTAGGCTCCACCCACTAGAAGTTACAGTGCAAACTTTTTGATCTACATTGGAGTGATTGTATCAAACTACCTGCTTATTAATACTTTAGGTACAGTCACCTAAAGGTACACCAAAGCAATTTCTAAATGCATTTCAGATTGATTAATTGGTAAAAAAATTCTTCTTCTTTCAGCTTTTTCCTGGTTAGGGGTCGCCACAGCGGATCATCTGTCCGCTCATGATTGGTAGTGGAGTTTTACAGTGTCAAGTTGCCAGCCTGGCACCCAACCTTCCACAGAAGGCACACACATGCACACACTCACACCAATGGCCAATTTAGAGTGTCCAATCCACCTACTGCATGTCTTTGGGATGCAGGAGGAAACCGGAGCACCCGGAGGAAACCCACACGACCACAAGGAGGACATGCAGACTCCGCAAAGAAGGAACCGCAGCCGAGAATCGAACCAAAGAACCTCTTGCTGCGAGGCGGCAATACTAACCGCTGCACCACCGTGGCCGTGCAATTGGTAGAAAATTATTACCTCTAAAAAATAAAAGAAATATAAAAAATCAAGTCTCATTCTATATATAATAAAGGCCATATCCTACTAGTGAGAACTTCTACTTTCTCTTTAAAGCTAACACCTAATATTTCATGAGCGATTTTATCACTTAATACATAGCATTCAACTGCTTACAACAAGGAAATATACAACTATAAGGTGATACAAGTGTTGATAAAAGATTTAAAATTCATACCTTTATTTGGGCTCATTCTGCTCCCCTACCCTACCCATAATTCCATCTCCACTACAACTACATTTAAAGTTCCCTTACTCCTCTCACCAAAACTCTGCCTCCTATCGGATTAAAAAAAAATCATTATTTGAATTAAAATAAATGCACTTATCCTTTACTCTTCCTCCTACCACACTCTGCCTCTTATCCCAATATAGCAATCATTATATCAATAAATAACCAAGCATATATATCCTTTAAATAGTTAGAAATCACATACCTGATAAACAACGTATTCTACTTTTTCATCTCTTAACACCCCATCAGTCTGCAAATTGTTAATTTCCCTACTACTAAAAGTTTTATCATCTTTATAGCATCTTGCTATACTGCACCAGCTCACAATGATGATTCTCCAATATAACACGTGGTTTCTCTTTAGTCTTACCCTAGCCTTACTACTCCTCACACACTAAACAGCATTTAATTTTAGTCCATCTTATTCTCATTCACAAACAGTCACAATCTCTAGTATGAATCTTAACTTAACAAAAATCTGTTCTGGTATTTCTCCTTCGCTATTCAAAATAGAACAACTAATCTATCTAAAATGCAAGCATATTTAATTCCCACCCTACAAATTCTAGAATCCATCTCATCCCTACCAAAACCAAAAAATGTTATAACACCTAGATACTACTGCCTTTAATTCTGCAACATCTCCCAGTGTGGTAACGTTCACTCTAAACCAGGCTCTACCCCTTTCCATGCCAGACAATTTAGCTATGCTAAACTTTATCAGCATGTGTAATAAAATCACAAACCCCCGTGCTAGGAGAGCATACTGCACAACATATATCCTTCATACCTCACTCTGTCATGGGCTTCATAATTCAATATGCAGATGATTCAACTATTATCTGCTCCTCTAATAGTCAGCCACAACTATAACAGATTATTCAGGATGCTTTATCTTCTATTCAGACATGGCTTAATAATGTCCAGTTGCTACGTAATCCCACAAAAACTGAGCTTCTCCATTTTACCACAAAAATTTGCTGCTGCAAACAAAACTAATTTTATATTTATCTCACAAAATAATAAATTAATTTAAATACTTCTTTGTTCTAAACTGTTAAGTGTGGCAATAGATGAAAACCTTATATTTGTCTTTCATATCCATAACAATATTAAAAAAAAATATGAGAAACATGGGATTCTTTATAGGCTTAAACATTTCCTACAAACATCCACAAAGCAAACCCTTGTAATGATGACCTACCTGTTATGTTCAGTTCTGTACAGTGCCTCTATTCTCACCGATATGCATACCTCACTAAGAATAAAGCTAGAAATATGTTACAATAAAATAGAAAAATGTGTTAGTAATGTAAAACATTACATGCATAATTGCATAGCTCTGCACTCTCTTAACTGGCTTGGCTTTCCCATAACACATTATTTACCTACAGCTCATAACTGATCACAAAATCTTATATAAACCTAACACCTGCCCAGCCATTAATTTCATATTTCACAGGTACCTATCCAAAAGATCACTGAGTTCTGAAAATAAGTAACTCTTCTCCATATGTAAACCTTATAAATCAGCTGGACAAATTTTATATTTTTATTCTGTTGCTAAAACTTGGAACTCCCTACCTCTAATAATCACAGCTAACCCAAATTTCCCAACCTACAAATGCAACTTAAAGGAATACATATTGAAATTCTGGAACTGCTCCTGCTCAAATCCTAGCTGAAACTAGAACCTCTCCTACACCCACTTTTTTTTACTACTCATTCGTACCTTCTCTTTCTTTCCATTTTTATTACTCGCTCCTTACCTTCTCCTTGTTTTTATTCTATTACCCTTTGATACTTGCCCCTGCTACTCCTCATTCTACCTTTTCTCATCACTCTTCTGCATCTTTCTTCTGCTCTTCTGCCCTGGTCACTGCTATATAGACACTTGTCCTAACAGAACTTTCCTCACTTATCATTTTACTTTCATAACTTCCATTTTTTTGTCTACTGATTTGTAATCTGCTGCTAAATAATGTTTCTTGTATTATGTGCTACCAATCAAACACAGCTGTTGAAATATTTATCTATCACTATGTTTATGTTTATGTAATATCACTTGCCCTTTTCCTTGGGTACCCACTGAAAATGGGTGCCTCCGGACCCAGTCAGACTTTCCCAGTAAACAAATGCCAATAAATAAATAAATACTGTCTTTCAGACTAGAGAACCATGCTGGTTTGTCAAAGCAGCTCATCTTGTAAATTCTCCATCTGTCAGAATGCTAGAGATGATTGCTGTTGGCTTAAATTCCCCTCTCACTTGTGTATATTAACAGCCTTATTGAAATGAGAAGAGCTTGCTTGTGCTTCAGGTACATTATATTTAACTTTGTTATGGCTAAAATATATATTAACTTCAATGTTTCATTGCATTTGTACTTCCCATGTCCCAACCTCTTTGTTGCCATCATTTCTTTTACTTACATTCATTCTGTTTCTTGCTTTGTTTCTCTTTGTTTATTTTAGTATTACATGCAACAGCACTACTCCCTGCATCCATCTGTCTAATAATGCTTGTCAGTTCCTCAAAGGGAGCAGCAGCACCCCTACCACTACCATAGCTTTGTGTGTGGTTAACTAGTATAGTAGACCAAGAGCCATTTTGAGCCTAAGACAAACTTACTTCAAATTTACCAAAATATTGATTACATGAATCAATAGCCCAAAGATCTTATTTATTTATTTGTATTTGCTATCCAGGGTAAACCACTGATCTACATGGACCTTATTAAGAATCAGCCAGGGAGCAGAGTCTGGTTAAATGACTTACTCAGAGTTGTACAGTTAGGCAATGGGAGTTGAGGAAATCAAACCATGCACCACTGGACCACAGGAAAAAGCTCATGAACAACTCCCTAATCCTATAAGCAAACTGCCAGATGATGGTTATAGTTATAATAATAGGGTTGTACACATTATGAGTTCATAGGTTGACCCTGTCTATTATGGACATAAGTGCCAAACCAGTGGTAAATTTGTGATTTTCCATCTATTGGTCCAAGTTACATTTGAATAGGGTTAGCACTAATCTTTGTTTCACATGGATAAGATGTCTGTTCCATAGAAGGAGTCATCTTTGACACATATACCTGCCCCTCCAGTATGCCCTGTTTATATCACAGATGAGGTTTAGGTCCTTACAATAAGTATTTCTGATTCAATTTTTTTTGCAGATGTGCAACAAAACCATCTGAGACCAGAGGATGCCTTGTAGGCAAGGCATAGATTGTTACAGAGCAGTCTGTTGGAGACTGAGTGCAGGGTTAGTACTTTAAAAT